>NW_015090920.1:15885259-15969957 GCF_001431845.1 Calidris pugnax
TCATTTTTTTTTTTTTTTTTTTTTTTTTTTTTTTTTTTCCCTCAAAGAGCAATTGAAGAAGAGATAGAACTCATTAGTGGATGTACTTCTGCAGCTAGACCTGATCCCCTAACAGCCTCTGTCCCAATAATCTCAGTGCCCACTTTGGCTCAGTAAATGTATACAAAGCTGTAATGCGCATGAGAGTCAATGTAAATTCTGCCTCAATTAACTATGCTGGCCCTGTGAATAATATTACCGTATAAAATGTGTGGGAGAGGCACTGATTTGAAAAACCACACCATATAATAACATACAAGCGCCCACTGAAGTCAGACCAAAGTCCATTAAGTTCAGTAAGCTGTCCCCAAAGGTGGCTGGGAGTGGGTGCTTAATAGACCAGAAAGTGAAAATTCATGTAGTCATCCTACAGCACCCTTCCAGATCTCACTGGGAACATTTTGAAGCCTGAAAATGAATTCAGGATTTCAGCAGCAATTTGAACATATATTACAACACAAACAAGTGTTTCAGAGAGGCCAAGTTAATGTATGGGTAACTTAGCACACGCACATATATATGTATATTTGTACTTGTGTGCAGAGGTATATTTAAATATACAAGAAGCACTGTAAAGGGAAAAGGAAAGTGAGCATGAAAGACAAGCAAGTATATTAGTGCATGGCTAGGGTCAAGATTTCACATCAGTGTGAGAAATAACGACAGTATCAGCCCAGTAGTTCTTTGGTACTCAGTTTTATGGTGCTGGTGACATCAGCGGAGCACTGAGTTACTGGCAAGAACGTAGGTGTGGCAGTCAGAGGTTGGTAGCATCCTAGGGGTTGACAGGAGCCAAGTGAAGGAGGTTTTAAAGTATTTTGAGCAGGATAAAAAGTTTGCAGTGGGCTCAATGGAGTTAGGAACCTACATATAGGAGGTGAGTGAGATTCTGAGGGTCAAGGTCTTATGAGAGGCTTTAGGAGTGCTTTCACAGGGCTTTTTCTGTTTTTCTCAAGTTGATGGGGTATGCACACCTAGCACCCTCTCAGCTGTCTTCTTTCATCATGACCACCACTCTTGATCCCTGGTAGAGGTGACCTCCTTTTCTTTTTGGAGGCCCTACACGCCTTCTTGCTCTGCGTCTGCCACTCAGGACAGAGGAAGTGGCAGAGCCACCCTCGCTCCTGGGGGGGCGAAGGGGCATGAAGAAGGGGCTGAGGAACCACAGAGAGTGGGATCTTGAGTCCCCGCTTCACCCTGTTGTGGCAAGATACCCGTGTCCTCCTTGTTTGCCTTATGCTTGGTGCATTATAACTCACTCTTCTCAATTGTTTCCTTTAGATACATGTGACACAAAAATGAGTGTTTGTGATCGTCAGAGTGGCAGAGAAAACTCAGCAACAGAAAATCTTAGAAGGGTGTAACCTATTTAATATTAAAATAGCCTAGTCTATCTCTCTAATTACTTTCTATATTCTTAAGATTAAAGTGTGATTTGTGATCTCCAGATCAAAATCTGGGTTTCGTGAGAGCACCCTGTCATCAAATGCCACGTCTTTTCAAGGCAGCTCACATATTTTTAAAGCTCTCCTTAGTAATTAAATGACTTTATCACTATTACAACAAATGTCACTCGTATTGTTAATGACAGCATTAGGTTGGTGTTTCAACTAAAAGCTTATCAGGGGGTGTTAGTATATTTTAGATTCTCTGTTTTAAAATTTTTGCCTTTTTATTTAATCGAAAGCTTAATTTGAATATAGAATATGCAGGTTTTAAAAAGTTGCTTAAATTTGAATATTTGGGCTTTTCCCTGCAGTGGCCTTTTCAGATCTCTTCTTAACACATTTAGTACAAAAGTCAGTCATCAAGAATAATACATAAAAAAGATGGATGAAGAGATGTAGAACATTAATATATGGTGGTGGTGGTAAGCTTGACAGCTGTCAACTTTGCTTGTGTGCATTCATCTTGTACCCTGTATTATTTATTCATCTGAAACACATTTGGAAATGAAGGAGATGAAAGGTAATGTAAGGTAAATTAAGGCTGTTTAGGGCATCTAGAGATCAGAACTGGATAAAAAAAAGAACTTGAAGGAGCAGAGCACCTGGGTATTGGTGGCTGCTTTCATACATGAAGCATTTCACTTAAAAACATGACTCAAATTATTCAAGAGCAGATAGTATCTCTAGCCCCAAAGCATCTTTAGTTTATTCTTCTGAATGTACACATAATAAATATATTTATCTTTTAAACTCTGAGTCTTCAAAAGAGTGAAGGAGGCAAAAGGAGAAAAAAAAAATTAAGAGAAGAAAGCAAACAAAGAAGAAACATTCTAAAGAGAAAGATGGGTGCATCCAGGATACATTTATTGCAGGGTTCCCCTTGTAATGAAACACCACACCCACATTAAGGTAATGGGAAAATTCAGTGCAGGTGAGGATATTTATGCTAAGCAGGTGTGTTCTGGTACAAGCATAGCTGAAGCCAGGTGGTACTTAAGCATTCTTGTATAGCTGTTTATACTGATCTAGATCACAAAGTAAAACCAGTAGAGTTTCACATTTTCTCATCTCCTTGTGTTTGGATTGTATTTGGTTCCATGTAGCTTAGCTCAAGAAAATAGATTTGTTTGAGGTATCCATGTTTTTCAGATAATGTTGAGTGTTGAGCTGGTATATTGCCATTGCTGCTAGATGTTGCATGCAGGATGTGAGTTGACCTCTGTCTGCATTTTGTCCCAGGTACATGGTAGTAAATGGCCTGGGAAACCTGGGTAGAACTGTACGAATCATAACAATCAGGGACTCTGAAAAATCAACACTGAGTGCCTCTAGCTGAATTTCTTTTTAATTGGCTGGTTAACTATCCCAATTACAGGTTTATTTTGCTAGTTTATTTACGAGGATTTCAGGAGCTATACAGCATACAAGTGATGTTGGTTAGATTTGTTCTCATCTTTTCTGTCCCCTCCTACCCTGTTAGGACCCAGCTGCTCTTCACAGAACAGAGTTGTCTTAGAAATATATCTGGAAGCTAGAAGCTAATCAGTAACTCTACAGGCTCTTGCTGGCTGATTTATAGATCTGGTTAAATCAATGACTATATTGAGCTTTCACAAAACTAAAAATATTAGCTGGCTTTTTTATTTGAGTGCTTGGGGTTTTCCTTAAAAAAAAATCAAGGAAGCCTTTGCTGAGATGTCTACAGGTAATAATGGCATTTTTTTGAACTCAGAAGTCTATGGTTAGAGCCCTGTGTCAGGATGTGGGTGCATCAGTGTTTTTTCCTTTGCATTTTGCACTTAACACCTTTGGAGCTGGGGAACCATGTCAGCAATAAGTAGATTAGTTTTAAAAGCGTTGTTTCTCTCTGCTTTTGATGTGTCTACCCCAGGTTATACAAAATATGTGAATATTTAGCAGAACAGTTGAGAATGAATGACCCTGTGGTCAGAGGGATCTACTGAGGCAAGGGAAAGATCTGGATTCCAGTTGCTACTTCAATTAGTACTTAAGCATATCACACAATAGAAAAGATTGACATGTTTCTTTCTGCCTACTTATTAGAGACTATATTACTACCATGTTAGCCCTCTCTTCCATCACTGGGTATGTTAATGGAGCTACGCTGCTTTTATTTTCAGTGGTTGCTCACAAGGAGCAGGCTTGGCTGTCTTTATACACTTGATTTGCACATCCAAAGGGGCACTTCAGTAACTATGTTTAGCTGGAAAATGGAGGGTTTTGAAACTGGGGACTCACTGGACAAGGCAGGTTAGGAAGATTTGAGCAAGGAATTATATGCTGACATTCATTTCATTCACAGACACAAACCTTGTTCTGATTGTATCCTCCTTGGAGTCCCGGAACTTACTGGACTTAATGAACTTTCAGTAAGTAAATATTTTTCAGCTCTTTTTCAGGATGGAATTGTTTCTACTTTTCCATTTTAAAGATGGCAAAATTCTGCAGAGAGTTCTGCTGAAAAATATATTTTGTTTTAGGTTTGATTTGTTTTGCTGTATTGCCTACTCACATCTCTTTACCTCCTTTTGGAAATATGGACAGAAATTCAGGTATTCAAAGCATGCAGCGTAATTACCACTGTCTTGGGATGCATCAGGATTCTTAGTATCATTTACCACATTTCCATAACTCACATGTTTTTATGAAATTTGAGATAATGCATTCTTTCAAAAATAACTTCTATTTGTATCCTTTTTTTTAATATATTAAATGTATCTGGAGAACTGTGCTTTTTCAATTGAAGAATTACATTACTTGGATGCCTATAATTTAGTTTCTAAATGGCATGAAAATTTTCTAGCATGCTCTTAAAGTAGCCATTTCATAGTGTGAAAATGCTTTTCCTGTCCTTTCAGGCTACTGTATGACTGATGTGTTTGGTATTAGTCATGTGATTTTTCTTTTTGGTTGGAATTGCCACAAACATCTTGAACCTTTCAGACTGCCTAAACTATTGGTTAATAATAACTTAATTTGGCAATATCTAATAGTAAAAAACCTGTGACTTTAAATACCTATGCTATACAGACATATTTAAAGAAATCTAACTTTATTTAGTTCAAATTTTTGTTCTATAATATTAATAAATTTATCCAATAGCTATGATACTACTGTAAAGTAGTACCATTCTGTGGTACTACTCTTGCTTCAAATATATTGTATGTGCACTAATATGAAAGAACAATTGGCACTAATTATGTGGCCTTTGAAACAAAATACAGCTCAAGCTGGCACTCAGATCTTATCTCTAGAGTTGGTTTTCTTTCTAAAATGTTTAGTTTGTAAATCCTGATATGGCTTTCGTTAGCTCGGTCTCACTTGTCGTGTTCAAGGTTCAAAAATGGAAGACAGTCTTCCAAAACATGCAATCCTAGCTTTCCCAACAACACATTCATCCAGTCAGGACAGAGAATATGGTCCACTCCAAACTAGCAGTCCTATTCAAATTTCATCTTGCATGGTTTTGTTTTGCTGGTGGAGTTGCTGGGTGTCACCCAGTGCTTGCTTGTTCAGCTGGTGGCAGGTATTTGCTCAGGGTTACTGCAAAGGATAAGCAAGTCTTCAGCTTCACAAGTGTTTGTGAGGTGCCAAGCAGCACAGCCTGCTGTCTGTCTTAATTATTTTTGACTAGACTAAAGATGCCTTTAGTTTTTAACTGTCTCATTTCTAATAAGTGTACAGACTCGAGGCGACAGCAAAGGAAAAGACTTGCCAAGTGTGGGGTCTTAGTTTTGGGGCTTTTTTGCTTTCAATTCAAAGTGACTTCTCGTGCTTCTTTTTTTTTAATATCTGATTCTATTTTGGTTTGATACAGACTAAAATGATGGTGGTTTAGAGACTTATTTTTCAGTATGTAAAGGAAATGGATTAAGTGCTGCTAAGAACAGACTCACTTCTAGCAGTAGAAATGGAAATGGTACCATTACAAACCAAGCAGCCATAATGCAAAGAAAGAGGAGTATACATTTTGAGAAGAGTGTATATTTTTCATGCCACTTCATCAACTTCAAGCTAATATAAATGAACTCCCATTTCTATTTGGGGGGGAAAAAAAGAAATAATTTGTTTTCTTTGTGGTTTTAGGAGCTATTTGAGTTTGAGATAAGAACAATGCAAAGCTATACAATATTATCTTGAAGAGTACATCAGTGCATACTGGGAAATAAACAGACTCCCTTAGTGCTCCAGGACGAATGAAAGCAATGCTATTAATCTCCTTACCTTTCAGAGAGTGTCACTCATCCATCATCAGCAATTTTAGGATACAAGATAGATGTTGTCATTTCAGTAATTGTATTAGCTTAGTTATTCTTCTGTACATTAACAAAATTCATCATTTAGTTTACTTAGAAGAATAGGTTAGGGACTAGCCTTTGCAAGCTATACTCATAAACAAAACCAAGAGATGTTACACTTTCTTTTATTTATTAACTCTTTACTGTGTGCTTCTTGATACAATTTTTGTTCTTGAGACTATGCCTGCATTGAGATACATAAGAATAAATATTTGTGGACAAATATGAGAAGTCTACAAAATACTAGCGATGTTGCAAAAGCTATTTAAAGTTGCCAAGTGACAACAAGGAATTAATTTCCAAATCCCAAGCCCTCCAATGCATGGAAGTAAATAGTTAAGGGCATTACATATTCTTATTCTGACCACATGATGTTTATGCAACTTAGATGAAAAATACTTCCATTTACACTCTACTGTATTTTTTTTAAAATTCCACATTTTGCAGCTAGTCCTAGGTTGCTAGCTAGCTAGCAACCCATCCTTTTCACACTGGGTGTGGTTTCCCATGCTCCTGGGTCCACCTCTCCCCTTGTCCACAAGAGAAGCAGGTATTTGGATGAACAAATTGGTTTCTGGTATGGCTTCAAAGCAGGCTCTGAGAGGCCTTCTTCCAGAACACAGCCCTATCAGGTACATTTAGGTAGGGAAGTAACATGAGCTTAAACTTAAATTGAAAAGTAGACCTCAGGACAAACTAGTCTCAAGACTCTTCAATGTGAGAAATGAGGGAGGTGCTTCAGAGCAGAGATATGGAAGCTCTCCTCCACCTTAATGCATCAATGGGATTCAGCTAGACTCAAGTCTGAAATTGCTTTGACATGTTGAACTTAACTTTCATAAGTGTTTGCCTCACTTTTGGGTTTCTCCATCTTTAAGATAGGGCATAATAAAAAAACCCCTCACCCGTCTCAAAGATTTGGAAGATGTGTTAGATATTATGCATAGGGGAATTTGAAGATGAAAAGAACAAAAAAAAATGTTAATTGCTATTAATTTAAGTCCATACAGGAATGAAACTATAATAAATAAAAAAAAATATCCCAGATATTTGATAGATACATTGCATTGAAAGTTTAATACCCTTTGAATGCTTCAGATGTCAGATGTGGGTCATACAAAAAATTCCAGCTCTTTGTTTCATTCCTTTCCCCCGCCTCAGTAGAAAGTTATTATTCCAATAATCTTCTTGCTTATTGTTGTTTATAAAAGGGCTTCTGGCTAAATTGTTCATTACATTTATTTTTTTTTTATGTACCAACTAATATATATAATGACTTCATGCATGTGCTAAATAAAATAACCCATTTAAAACTTTTGAAGACATGTGAAAAGGCATCATATTCTGGAAAATTATATATACACTGTATGCAACAAAAGAAAATCTCCCTTTTTTTTCATTTGAAGGAGAATGACAAAATAATAAATTGTGACTGGTGACATTTCCCTATGCTGCCATCTATTTGCAACACACTTATTTAAAGGCTGCATTGGCCATATCCATTTATCTTTTCTCCTGGGTCAATTATGCTGTTTGCATTCAAATCAATCCCTTAATCAAGCCCGTTGATAATTACAGCAGTGCAAGGGAGATATTTATCATAGAAATGTAATGGAGGCACTTTGTTCCAGTGCAGCCAAGTCTAATATTGTACTGCCACAGAGGACCATTGATGCATATGTGTGTAGTTTATTTTCCTAATCAACAGTCTCAGAAATAGGCATGCTTGGATGTCACTGATGGGGTTAGATGGGCAATATAACTAACCTTAAGACCACTGCCTTCAGAGTTTACCATATTGTCTCTTGACATTGCTAACTACTTGAAATTTCAATAAACTTTGTGTAGATACCTCTATCCTTCCAAAAAGAAGCAATCAGAATTAGACCTTGCATGTACTCATTATATGTACATTACCATGTAGCGTGGAAATGATAAGGGGGTGGGCTCTCTGGTGCAATTCAGACCTGGGCAAAGAATTAACTGTAACACTATGGAGACCTTCTGAATTTTTAATTATGTCCTTGCTGTTGGAAGATTGGTATGCAGGACTGGCAAAATTGTCATTGGATCAGTCTCCAAGAAATACACTGGAATTATGTTATCGATTAGCGCTGGGAATTGTATTTAGAAAACAATATTGCTGTCCAGAGGCTCTGTTGCAACTGACTTCAGAAACTGTGGTAATTCCAAAAACCTGCTTCTTGTTCCAAGGAATGCTTTGTGTAGAGTAATTAATGAGAATACTGTTGTACGTGTGATGGTGTGATGCTGTAGAGGTAGGGTTTGGGAAGAGAGAGAATATCTTCTGTTAGATTAAAATATGTAGTCAGGAAGAGCCCAGTCATGTTGTTTGGATCACTAATATGCTTCCAGTCTGAAACAGAAAAAGCAAGCTTTAATCTGAAGATAGTACTTAAAACTTTTAATTCTTTTACATGAGAGATGAAATGAACTGAGGTTTTTCCTTTCTGCTAAAAACATTGTAAAATCCTGATTTTTTTGTTGTTTTTTAATTTTAAAAAGATGTTTGTAATAGCAATTGCTTGTTTAACCTGCTATGAAATCTGACAAAAAGATGCTTATAACTGTCCTTTACCAACAAAAATCTCTTGTTTTGATAAAGTTCATGATCTGCAACTGTAATTTGGATTTAGTGAGCTGAAGCTGGTGGAGTCATAAAGCAAACATGGCTTTGCCATTTCTGCCTCCTCCAGTTTCCTTTGCAAGGTGGTTCTGTAGGGCCAGGTAGCAGAGGGATGGGTCCAGGGAGTTCAAAACAGAGCCCCTACATCTTTTGCAACAGCTCTTGCCCAGTTTGCTGACTGTGCAGTGCAATAAGAGGAAAGGATGAGGAGGAAGGTGCCTTCCTCCTAGTATCATCTAATGAGAACAGTAACTCTTGCCTTCAGATTTTACATGCAGATGATGCTGAAATATCTTCCAGTTCATGGTGTTCATATTTTCCTCTCTCTTCTGCTGTAAGAGGAGTAGTTAAACAGGGCTTGCCTTGGTTGCATTCTCTACCAGTTAGCAAAGTGTACGTAACATTAGCCAGTAAATTTTTGTTCCTTATAAGAGAATTCAGCAATGTTCTTCTGTATTTCAGCTAATGGCATGATATGTCTCAATTCCTTAGTGTGCTTTCAAAATTTTCCCCTGCAGCTTTAATACTGAACAATGTACACTCTTTTGTACATAAAGTGTTGTTCCTAATTAAAAACTGTCATTGTAGATAACTACCATTCTGGGAAAAAATAGTTTTCATTGTAGAAGACCAAGTAGCCCACTTCTACAAACAGAATACAGTTGCTCAAAATATGTTGCAGTGTAACATCAGAACACAAGCTTAAATGAAAATGATGAAGCTGAGCTTACAGATATTAATTCAAGAGAAATGAACATTGAAACAATTTATTTTTGATGACTCAGTTTATTAGCACATGCTTCTTTGTGCAGCCAAGCCTAAAATAAAACTATATTAAAGTTTTTGTACATCGCTTAGTGAGGGTTCTTTGAACTGCCATTCATCTCAGCAATGTTCCCTAACTGCCTCAATTCCAATTTCACTTTGTATTTCAATTCACCAGGCTTCACTCCCCCTTCCCCCTACCATGTATTCTCTGGGGATCCTAAACAATCTACAAAAATTCCATTTTATTGCCCTGGTAATAGTGTTATTTGAGGCTGCAGATTGTTTAGGAGCATCCCAAGTAAAATACTTAGCAACTGCTGAAACTTCCAAACGGTAGTTAGATGCAAGCCAGGGTCCTTGCTTTTTCTGTTCCAGACTAAAGCTACAATTCTGCTGACTTCTGACTTTCTGGGTTTAGGTTTATACGAGTAGCCCAAATTTAAACACAATTCCAGTTTAGATATATGTGCAAGACCTATGCTGGGCCAGCTCTAATAAAGGAGGCGATAAAATACCCTTGACAACCCTTGACAATTATGGTATCAAGTAGAAAACCTGGATATTGATGTGACAAGTGGGACTGACTTTTAAATACCCTTGACAACCCTTTATGACAATTATGGTATCAAGTAGAAAACCTGGATATTGATGTGACAAGTGGGACTGACTTTTCTAATCAGCCAGGACAACTCAGCACTGGCTCAATGACGGATTTTTTTCCCCCTGTTTTTTGTGTCATTAACCAAGTCATGGGCAATGTCTGTATTACTAACACAGAACACAAGCAAGAGCTGTTGGTGGGACTTCGGTGTCTGAGCTGCAACCTGGTGACCTAATATCAGTGTGTTTTTTTAAGTAAGCTGAATACAAGCCAGCTCTAATACCAAGCTGGGACTGAAAGTTGCCTTAAATTTAAATCTAAACTTAAATTTTACAAAACTGCCAGGAAAAACCCCAAACAAACAAAATCAGGTTTAACTAACTAGTTATAGAATAGTTGTCTATAATAACTCTCCCTGTAGTATTAAGCACAACATAGATCTGCCGGCAGGGTTCAAAAGCAGTGTGGTTTCCTTGGCCCTGGCTCAGAGCTGCTGCTTCCCTCTCCTCTTCCTCCTCATGCCCTTTCTGGGCCTAAACAGCACTAGCCATGTAGTATAGCTGGGGCTCCCTATAAAGATGTGAAATGCTCTATGAGTTAACAAGACACAACTCTTAATTTGGGGTTGGGTGTTATGTGAAATTGGTGACACATTTCCTGGGCTGCTTAGACTTCACTGCCAAAGCCTCTGTGAGATGGATCCTCAGCTGTTGAAATTAACCCCAAATTAGCTGGAAAATATTGTGCATGTGCCTCTTGTGCTCGAAACTGGCATTTTTCTGAAAACTGTGGGCTAAATTAATCTCAATGTAATTCTCAGCCTATTTGGCATGAATTCAGTAACCCTATCAGAAACTATCATGCATTTGACAACAGCTCTGACCTCATGTGGCACTATTACTTTAAGGATAGTAAAAATTCACTTTCAGCTGGATAATATTAGGCATCTTTCAAGTATCAGTGAATTGAAATCACAATTGTTTATTCTTTAGAATATCTGTTTTTAAGAGGCAGAGAAAGTAACTGGGAGTCAGTAGCTCCTGCTGATGGTCAGGATTTTGTATTGCCAATCTCTAATGTGTTTGTGGATATCAAGCATAAAGAACTGGGAATAATAATGTTGTTTTAAATCATTATTGACCTCCTTTTGTAGTGACACTCCTAGAATAATTTGTGAATAATTTGAGATACTTTCATTTTTGAACTGTGGTTGATTGCTGTTTAAGCAAAATAAATGCCATATCACCAAATACTACTTGGGTCCAGAAAGTAAATCAAAACAAGAAGATGATAGGACATGGTTTGATTCCTAGAAAAGCATAAGCCATACTACAAAACAGCAGGGGCTTGCTTTATTAGACTCAAATAAGAGACTCCTTGCTGCCTGAAGTGGATGACAAGAAAATTCCACATAAAAATGATACCGCTGTTAAAGTATTTTAAAAAATAAATATGGTCTCACCTTGATTTTTGAGCCCCATGGCAGTGAGCTCTGACGCTGGAGTCACTTATTTGTCCCAGCCTGCTTCTCCACTCTCCACACCAAACCATCTCCCAGATTTCGGTTTTGTTTGTGCCCGGGGGTGTTTGTGGCAGTGCACATGTGTGCGAGTTGCTGTCCCTCTCAGGCAATAGGGTGTGAAATGTTTTTTGGAGACTGTGACTCTCTAAATTGTGGTATGCTGCATTCATTTTAGGGGTAGCGATCCCTGAAGGGGCCTAAAATGGTACCTCAATCACACATCAATGGCTAAAGGTAAAACGGTGGTACTTGGTCCCTCTGAATTGAGCCTCAGACCGTAAACAGGACTACTGGCGACAAAGGAGATAGTAATTTTTCATAATATGGTACCAGTTAATCAGAAATGTGTCTGATGTGACTAGTTGTTGTTGTTTTGCTCTTCAGTTTATTTGGTTTCGTAATGAATGTTAAAATAGAATGTAAAGCATTAGAAATGGTGGCAAAACTTGTATACCAATTTTAGTTCGTACCTCTGATCAAAGTCATGCTAGCAAGTCAATTAATAAGACTGCAAAAGCTTAATATTCTTCTGTTATGTTAATCTCTGCTCATATTTTCATGGACCATAAATCAAGTGTTTAGTCTGCACCTTTTAGACAGCAAGGGACAAAGCTGAACAAAACCACATTCACTATAGGAATTTCAAGACAGCTTATATGATGCCACTAATAAGCTACCCATTTCACAATAATTTATTGTTTATAGTCAGTAGTCTGTTGCTTTTTCCTGCCCTATATCATAAGAATTAACAATCTTGGCCTATCCCATCTATCACTAACAGTACAAACCCATCTTCACAATACCGTTGTGAATGTAAGTTAAGTATGTAAATAGTTTAAAGTTACTTAAGCTTAGGTAACTTATTTTTCAGGTACTTAAGTATTGGCAGGATGATAAGGAAGTGTGGTTTTCAATTCAGGACAGTGCAGTAAACCGAAATCAAGGAGAATGATCACTTTAAGGAACATCTCAGTGTACTGTTCTCAGTTAGTTCATGATGCTTAATCCAGGATAAATTGTGACTTTATACCTTAGTACATACTTACTCATCAATTATCCATTTCACACCTTGGATTTAAACTCTGCCTGTGCTATAAATATTATGTGCATTCATGCAAAGACATTGTAGGTCATTAGTAACAATTTAAAAATCACATCATATAAACTTCTTTAAACAAGCAAAGCCTTTACTAGCTCAGCTGAATGGATTGCTTATAAACAGCATTCTATTACTCCTTTTAAACTGTACCATTGGAATTATTAACTTTGGCTTATGTTCTCTAGTACCAATATAATATTTTAAAAGTGACAAATGAGATGATCATTTGGAGGGTATACATATTTTCTCCATCTCCTTTCCCTCATCTCTGGCTCTTAAACATGCTTCTGTTCCTGCTGAATGCCTGGGATCAGGACCCTGGCCTCACTGGTGCTCTTGCTTTTCCCTCTTGCTACAGCAGAAGTGGGAGCTCCATGTCCAATTTTTTTCCCTCTCTATGGCCCGAGTTCCTGTCCTTTGAGAGGAAGGGCAAGCAGACAAAACTAAGGACAACTTCTTCACATGACATGCAGTTAAGTTGGAAATAGATGTCACAAAGGAGTTACAGATACCACACATTTTTTCCTAAGGGTGAAAAAGAGACCAAGATAAATACATGAAGGAAACATCCATTTCTGCATTTCCTAAATTCAAAGATCACATCTTGGCTTTTGTGCGTCTCTCAGCTGCATGCTATGCTGCTAGAAATTGGGAGAGCACAGAAGAGAAACATGACTGTATACTTGATCTCAGTCGTTACACTTTGCTATTTTCTGTTGTCAGAGACAGTGTCCTGGACAGATTTTTGCTGTGATTTAGAATAGTCATTCTTAAGCTCACAGAAGCAAGAGTAGAGCCTTTTTTCCTGTCCAAGTCCCCCTCAAATCTCCTAGAGCAAATAGTGCCAACAGACATAAACACAAAGAATGTAAGGGGGCTGGGAAAAGTTTTGATGAAAGAATGGGTAAATGTTAAGAGATTTTGAGAAAATAGTGTGCCATGAAATATCTTGATTGTTACTTATTTGTGCAAGGGGACCGTTACTGTGGTTAGGGAAAACCTGACACTGAGATGTTTCTCAACTATATTCCTACAAGCTGGACATAATAAAAATATTACTATTCAGATTTATGAACTCTTTAACACCTGGGGGGTTATACAAAGAGGTGACTGCACAGAATGGACATCTGATTGCTTTGCTCTGTCTTCCAGTGTGAGATCTCAGCCCACCCATGAGGGAGGTGATGGCTTGTGCATCTTTCAGGTGCTCACATGCAGTCTTCTCTAAGTCAGTGCTAATGTGGAGTGGCCAGCTCACTCTGGAACCGGTGTTTCACATACTGCATAGCTGTTTTTCCGTAGGGAAAAGCCCTTTATGTTTACCTGTGGTATTAGTTCATTTCCCTATGATTAGGAGGGTTATTATGATACCTTTCAGTAAATGTTAACTATCAGAAATAATTAATATCAGGCACAGTGGAGAGCACCTGGGGGAAAGAGAACTCTGAAATACTATGAAATGATTCTGTAACGTGATGGGTAAAGACCTCCCCTGGATAATGAACAGGAGAAAAGCAATTCATGCTGCAGTAACCATGGGTCATTCTTTCTTTTACAAAAGCAGAAGATAAGGTTAGCATGTCTTTGAGGTAACTGTGAGTGGCTTTTGCATTTCGTAATATAGCAGGTCAATCTTCCAGGAAAGCTCAGTATTTAGAGTCTTGTCTACAGAAAAGATAACCTAACATATTCAAATGGAGTAACCCAATTTTTCACATCTAGTATTAGGAATATTTAAAGGAAGTGCTGACAAATTAGAGCAAGAAGTTAGATAGTCTTTAAGTAAAATGAATTCGTATTAGGTATGTTGCTATTCAGTTCAGAGAACAAATGTCTGTTCCAAAGCTGTAGTTACTTGTGAAGAAATCCTGTAAGGCTATAGTCAGAGAAAATTTGTCGTTTCTGTGAAAGGTCCTGGTTTTGGTTTAGCAATAACACCTCCCCACAGAAGCCATTCGGTAAAAAATTATGTCCCCCAGAGGCACCCAGCAAGAGTGGGTTTGATTTCTGTGAGGGAGAAACACACATGTTCATGGTGGTGATTGTGGCACCACCTGCTGAAGATATACCCCATCTACTCACATCTTTCCCAAGCCCCTGCTGCAGTCTGCAACTGGTTTGTTCTCCCATTTAAGCAGTACTTTGCCTCCAAACCCAGCTTGCTGTTCTTTCATGTTGTCTTTTTGCTGCGTCCACCAGGCAGTAATATGGAGGTGGGCTGTGATGGCTATTTCAATGTGTTATTAGAGCATGGAAAATTCCCATCTACCAGGACCAAGGTAAAAATGGGCTGCCATCTCTTGCACACCCCAACTGTAGAAATAAGTGAGTCTGCTCCTAAGTGAGCAGTTGGACAACACAGAGATAACAAGAAAGAAGAAAGATATTCCTAGTCTATATATGCTATATTTTCCAGCTCAGCAAAGGAAACGGTCCCATCTTCTGAACGGTGCTTTTGTCTCTAGCACTGGAAGAGGCTGAGGTTATTAACAGCTCAGAGAATTGGAGCCGAATATCAGGCAAGCACTGTTCCATCTGTTCAGGCAAACCATTCTCCTCCAGACATAACTCCTCCATTAGCTCCGTCTCCATTTGTGCACTCACATGTGCCCACGCCTGCAGTTCCTGACCGGCAGCTGCCAGTTCTTTTCTCCTCTTCTCCCTTGCCTGTCCGTAGTGTGGCAGAGATGCTCAAGGCTCTAGCTGAGATGCACTGCTTGCAGCCTCAGGCCACCTCCCCACGTACAAAGGACAATTGATGCCAGCTATAATCTGCTCTAAGAAAACAGAATTGCCATCTTGCCCAGAGCCAGTGTGATATGTAACTGGGACGCTTGGCAGCAATCAGTGGGACAACTTTATTATCATGTCTGCACTAAGTAAATGAGGTCCTGGTAGTATGTGCTATACAGCTCCCTGCACGACATAGCGGTGATTCATTGGCACTGTATGAATACGCTGCAGGGACTCCTCAGCCCAGAAGAGATCACATAATTTATTTAGTTGAAGTCTCATGTGCCCCATAAATGCACATATATCTGGACGCAGGCGCTAACACGGTTCTGGAGAGTTTTTTAATACATTCAGATGAAAACAGAGATCAAGTTAAGTGGGTTTACTGAGAACTGCTCTGCCATACATAGCGTTGTCCATTTATTCTGTGGTTTTGGCTCGATCTTGGGACTTACAGCAAACCCGGGAGTGCCATTGCAGCACATGGCCTAAAACCCAATGATTTTTATGCAGGTTGTGATACTCTTTACATTATTTTTGTGAAGATCTTACTCAAAGAAAGAGCAGCTAGGATAGCAATGGGCCAGAAATTGGGTTTCTTTCCAGTCATATCAAACATAAGTCTGATTCTTCCAGCCACAGAGCAGCAGAAGTATGTAATGTATTGACAGGCCATCTTCTCCATCCCAATACATCAGAGATGCAGCCAGCGTTACAAGGTGCCTGATGAGAGAAAGCAGGTTTCTGCTCATGGTATTTCCAGTTCTTAGCAATCAGCAGTGAGGGATTGCTTCCATAGAAAAAGAGAGTGTGATTGGTCTATAGGAGTGTTTGAAAACACAAAACCTTGGGCGGTTTTATTTCTAGCAAAAGCATTATCTTGAAGAGGAATGAAGGGGGAATGATGGAAAACAGTGCAGATATGGTTTCTTTTGCTGAGACTGAATTAACAAATAAGTATTTTTTGCTTTTGAGGATGTTGGTGTCTTCATCAGCCCAAGAGAAAATCGGAACTCCTGAGGAACAGAGTTAGTTCATTGCTCCTTTCATTCTGCATGTTCAGCACTGACGGAGCTACCTGGGATATCTATCTGCAGCAGAGGTGCCAAGAAATTTCAGTGGAACCATCCTGCCAAACACACAGGTGAGCCACTTATCTTCTCTATCTTAGAGAAACCTCATTTACTGCTTGGGAAAAAACAAACTGGCACAGTTAATCCATAGGCAGCTGCTTAGGGAAGCCTGATATTATGATACTGTGAGGATGTGCTTTTGCTTAGTCTGAATCTCTGCCCCTACAAATGTTGGAATATTTGCAGCAGATATATTTTCTATACAGAGTAAATGCTATAAACCCCTTTTTGGCTAAAACTGGGGATATGTACATTTGAATAAAGCCACTCATGCTCTGAAATGACATGTTCTGGAAGGTTTTACTCCAATATGTATTATTTCTGTCAACATTTCATTGCATTGTGTGCTGTGATCAGCGGTGGATTTGTGTTTTGTGTTAGCTTGGCTTCCCCGTTCACCGAAATGGCTGAAACTGAAGTCTGAAAGCACCAGGGACCAGCTGCCTTGATTTTTACCAGGTTCAATGGCTGGAACAATAGCATAGGCTTAATTTTATCCAGCATGGAGATTTTACAAGAGGTGAGGCAGCAGGATGGCAAGCAGGAGGGAGGAACTGATCACCTTTGGGTAGGTAGTGCTGCTGTTTCTCTGTGCTGTTTGTTTTCTCTCAAGTTGTCAAACCTCCTGCTGACATGAATGAGGTGCCTGTGTGCCCTCAAGTGGAGGCCATGGTCCAAGTGATACTGGGGCCAAGGGCACTTCATGTTCCTATGACCACACCATGAGACCTTTTGGCTCCTAACAAACAAGAGCCTCGTTGGCACAGTATCTCCAAAGGCCTCATGTCTTTATAAGTGTAGGAATGTTTACCACTGTCCCTCCAGTGAGGATTCTTGGTGGTCCCTGCTGGTTACAGCTCCCTGATCTCAACAGTGTGGTGGAGCCGGAGAGCAGCCTGACACAATGGTGGAGCTACAAGACGGTGGCAACACTCACACCTTTTCTGAGTAACCCTGCTGGAGTCAATCCCCTGCTCCCAATCTCCATTTATGCCCGGAAAAATCCCCCGACTGCTGAGTTTCTTTGGAGCAACAGCGACATCTTGTGGGTTAATTTTACGTGTGCTCCGTGTGGAAATGTTCCTGGCTCCTCTGAAACCCTCAGTCTGAATTCAGGCGGCATCCACGGCCATCTGCTCAGCACATCCCTAGACCTGACAGCAAAATAACTGATGGATGGCAGAATTGCTCATAAAGTATTATGCCACGGGCTTGCTTGGAAATTCAGTTAGCAGGATCATATTATTTGGAAATAGTGTTTTAATTGGAAACTGATTGGTAAGTGGATATTACACATATTTCATTAAGAAGACACATAGAAAGCTTAGTTCTATATGGAGAGCAGGAGACTGAAGTATTTGTTAACATGTGTGTATTTGAAGATGACAGTGTCCTAGTTTTAATTTCCAAGAACGTGATTAGATTAATGTTGTTTCGGGTCGCCATTCTCATCATGGTAACTGAATGGTTTTCATCACTGAGCATAACTTTTGCTACTGTGTTTGCCGATCTGCTTGCAAGGCTTTATTCAATTCAGATTCAATTTTTTTATCCTGGCATATTGAATTTGTTGCTCCAGAGGATTTTTCATTCCAGCTGGGCTTCAGTTCTTCTCTTATTCCCCCAGGGCTCCATTTTGAGTCCTACTGTGATTTGCATTTGTAGACTTTCGATGGGTAAACATTACAGCTTCTCAAACTCTGTACTGTCACATCCTTTCCGATGGCACTCAGCTCCTGCTGATCTTGTAA
Source organism: Calidris pugnax (assembly GCF_001431845.1). Classification (NCBI taxonomy): domain Eukaryota; kingdom Metazoa; phylum Chordata; class Aves; order Charadriiformes; family Scolopacidae; genus Calidris; species Calidris pugnax. The sequence continues at coordinate 15,903,320 of NW_015090920.1, forward strand.
AAAAGCATTATGCTTTGCATAATATTCTGCATGACATTCAATTATGGAGATCTTCACATTTAAAAAAACCTGTAATCGAGAGAAGAGCGATATGCTATTAATTAGCTGTCCGATGCCCAGGACTCATGTTGATAGTAATGGTTCCCCTTGGTTATGGTTTTATTAATCCATAGGAAAACATGCCATTATAGATATTAAAAATTCATTTAAAAAGAATACTGCCAGCTTGAAAAATGGAATTCAGACTTTTAATTTATTAATTTTTTAATAGAAAAATTTTAAATAACAACTTATAGATTTATTTAAAATATTTATTTCCAGTAAACTTGAAGAAAACATCTTCATATTTGTGTTAGTGCATATTTCTTGACACAGACACTGGAACAACTACTTAGGAAAGATTTGAAATCTCTGTTATTGAATGTACTTACACAAACTTTAGAAATGGACGACGTTTCTAAAGATGAACTTCCCGAGCTGATGGTTGAGGTCCTTTTCACGCATTTTTTCTCAATATGCACCTACTCAGACCTACACAAAATCATGCCCACACATTTCTGCACAGACGTGCTGACGTCTTTAATGGATTTTTGAAAATGATTGTTAACAACACACGTCTCCCACTCGCCTCTTCTTCCTTGTGTCCTTGTATCATCCTTGTTTTAAAATCCAGTTCCTCCCTTGCCATAAAGAGATTGTGTTGGCCTGGATTAAGGACTGCCCTGGTACACCTACCCAAGGGAAGCAAAACCTTGTACAGAGAGGCAGGCATTGCTGCTGCACAAGGTTTCCATGGAGGTTGACCAATATACTACATTTTTACCCATGCCAACAAAGAGATAACCATGATTTTCAGTATCACCACATATCACCTTTCTTGTAAAAGCATCATCTACAAGGATTTTCTTCTTGGAATCATAGCTTTAAAAGTGAATAAATAGGAAAGAGAGCCCACAACACAATAATTTACTAATCTTCTCAAGTGGTAATTCATCATAGTGCCATCTACTTAGAAACATCATAAATCAAATGTCTTCCCTGCACCTATAATAATGTCTATAGCAGAGTGCTGTTTTTAATGTATTAAAAAGAAATTAAGGGAGATAACAATCCACCAATCTATTAGTTTCAGAATTGCATTCTGTTTGACATTAAACATCAATTAATAAAATAATATAGGTGCAGTTTGTCCTTACTGTAATAAATTTTTCTAGTGCATTCAGGATTTCCCTTTTATTAAGTTCTAAGGATTGTGAGTTCTGTTCTTCTAGTGATATACGCACATTAATGGGGCAAGGAGATGCATGTCAAAGCAAAATATGCTGCTATATTATCACTTAAAATTTATTCTGTGTTCTTTGAAAGAAAATTATTTTTACCATGTTTCATTTTGCAGTACAGTGTAACTGCTGGGGTTTTTCCTAGGTTCCTCTGGCCTTGTTAGTATGTATTCACCAATTTTCCTGCCTGCACTTTTGCATGCTTACTAAATCGTGAGCATAATTATATTCCTGGTGTTTACTAGGTGTTGAAGTACCCTTAATATGCTGGATGTTCTCCATGGAAAGGTAGTTACAGACTTATATGGGTTGTACCCAGGAGTTACTGATTTGCAGCAAAAAATACATAAATACATTTACGCTCATTAATACTCATATTGTATGAGTTGCAAAGACAGAAGCAGTTTCTGAAAATTATTCTCTAAGTGCTTTTAGATCTTGTACTTTCTTTCCTTCAATGGTTTAAGTATGTCGTTTAGGAGAACTTTCTTCCGAGTGAGACAAAAGGCAATTTCTTCAAAAATGCTGTCAGCACAGCAGTTGTCTTGTGCATAGCTCTGTCCCCACAGGAGGGGTCAAACTGGTCCTTTCTGCAGCATGAAGTTATCTGCCTTCTTGATGTTTCCTTCCTTTAAGCTGTGATCTAAGAAATGTCTTTAACTAAAATCCATCAAAATTATGAGGAAAGATACTGCTCATGTGCTTGCAGTTTATCTTGAAGGTCGGTCCAGCTGGCAAAATTTCCTGATGTTTGGGATGATTAGCACCTGAGACTTTGATTATTTTTTTTTTTTAGTGATTTTTAAGGACTTGGAAGCTAACTGGAAAATTCATATACAAGTTTTCCTAAATTTAGGAGATTCCAGTTATACTGCTATGATTCAAGCAAATTTCAAGTACACAAATTTTCTTCAGCAAATCTCACACTCTCACTTACATTCTCATGTTCTAAATATTTGTATTTTATGGTGCTGAGACACTTTTAACAGTTTACTCTGGAATTCAGGTAAGGCTGGGATTTTTGCAGGTGTAGCTGAGAAAACAACAAATGCCTACATTGAAAATGCAGTGACTTAAAATGGGTCCTGATATTTAAAAAATAAAAAAAATAAAAAAGAGAGAGAGAGACTGACAGTTAGGTCCTGAAGACCTTGTTAAGGCTCCTTAATTTGCCTGGTTTTTGAAAAATGCTAAGTGCTTGACAGCTAGTGAGGAATGACATTTAACAAAACAGTGATGGAAAGTGGTAGAGAACCTGAGAGTTTCTGAAATGCAAATGGTGATTGCTTCTAACTACATGCTTGGAGAAACTGGAGAGAGTCACTCTCTTCATGTCATTTTCTAAAATATGACAGTGATTTAAAATTTTAGATACCAAACTGAGTGACAAAATTTTCTTATTATGAACTTTAAGATACTTTGTTGCTTTTTGACTAAAGGCAATACTAAGCTGCTTTTGTTCCAAAATGCCAGGTCTACCAAGAGGGCAGTAGCAGCCACATTTTCTTTAAGTTCAGTGACTTTGCTGAAAAGGTGAGAAGACCTGTGCACAATGCACAAAGATGGCCTAAAAATAGGAACAGGAGACCCCGTTCCCCAATAATTTTTTGTAGATGTAAAATCTGGAAAATTAGGAAACATTTTCAACAGTTATGGCCATTATTTTCTCTCAGAAGGAAACGCACATAGTTTTGCTGTGTTTGAAAGGAAAAGAGTGTGTCTAGCTGTAAGATTGGGGGGGGGGGGGGGGGGGGGGGGGGGGGGGGGTTTTTTTTTTTTTGGGGTTTTTTTTTGTTTTTTTTTTTTTTTTTTTTTTTTTTTTGTGGTTGGACTGTGTGTGTGTGTGAGGTGTTTTTTTCTTTTTTAAATAAAGCTGTGCCATTTAAATAATGGAAAGGATGAGGCATCGCTGTGTACTTTTCCATGTATGCCAGCTGGTATCTGTTTCTGGGAGGGGAGCTGAAAAGATGTTTCTTTAGTCTAGCATTGCATGCAGTGTTATAAACTGGGAGAAATACAGGCTTGTTATAGCAATGAATGAAAGCAGACATTTACTGTACCTGTGAATGGTGGGTGTTCTCTCACTAACAGAAACAAGTGGCAATTTTTTCACAGTTGCCTCATCTTCTTTTTTGAAAGTGCTTTCTTGGGAAATTAAAAGTGAAAAGCAGTCCAGATTGATGCATCTTTGGTATTTACAATAGAAAAGACACCGAGTGGGACAAATCCTACACATTATCATTGTTGAATTATTCCCCTGCAGTCTGACCATGCATACAAAATGGCAAGATGTATCATTCTGTATGAGCATCTGCTTCTTGCATCCTTTTCTTCTCATAACAAGTCATCAGGCCTATGTGTTCATCGTGCATGCAGGGCCCAAGGACTGGCTTCTGTTAGAAGAGGTGGCTGTCTGTCCCTCTTACTTACAATTTATTTATTTTTCACTTAAAATAGACAAAAAATAGTAATTCTTTCCTCATTGCCTGGTGGTCTTTCACTTTCCAGTAGTATATGTTTTCTACTCTTTGTTTCTAGCAGGTAAAAAATGTTAAGAGGCATCCAAATAGTTCATTGACAGAATTTCCTATGTGATGAGTTTTACATATTTGCTGTAGGAGATGAGAATTGCTTATGGGAAAGGCAGAAACACTTTAATTTTTTTTTTAAAAAAAGGAAAGCTGAGGTCTCTTGAGTGTCACCAGAGATAATGTCTTTCCTAGTTGAGCGGTGGGTCTGCAGCTGTTAAGTGTGGATGGATGAAGAGCTGCGAGGAATCCTGCAGGTTTTGGTGGCATTGCCTGCAGGCTGGGGCAGAAATCAAGAGAAGGCTTTGAAAAGACATTGCAGTCAACGCTAGAAGAAATAGCCATTAATAGTTTATTCACATTTCCCAAAGAGAATTTGAATTCAGGCTATATAAGCTGGAAAAGAAGGGGGAGAAATTGTGGATAAAAGTGAGAAATCAAGAGATTTATGAGAGGGATGAAGACTGTGGAATATTTTAAATTTTGTTTGTCTGTTTTGTTAGGGTGGAAGAACTGATTGGCTTCTAGAGAGAAAAACATGAAACACTTATCCAGAGGATGCTTTATGGCCTACTAACTGAAGTAGACAACAAAAATAGTTTCAGTAAAGGCTTGTATTTGTCAAATACATGATTCTTTTGACACTGTGTTTCTGATTTAAAGACACAAAAGAAACTATAGGAGATAGAGTACTAAGACAGCTGATTCATACAGCCTGATGCCCTGCAGTCAGTGACCTATAGATGAAAAACACTGCTGTGATGTGTGCAGAACCTTCATATGAAAATAATGAAGATCAGGCAATATTTCTGATGCTTGCAATGATTTTTAGGAGTTGTCCACAGATGTTTCTTGTTCATTTCATGTAATTATTCCAGTGTATTTAGTGTATCTTGCATTAAGTGTGGTTTAGTAATTGAATTCCTCCTACAACTCCATATAGACACTTCAGTGGCCAGAACATGCATTTGACCAGACAATGTAGCTTTTTTCCAGTTTGACTTTTCTATAATATTTTATTTTCTCGCTTTTCTAGTGCTCATTTTTTATAATTTTCATTGCAATACTCAAGAAGTATCATAAAGATAATAGTGTACCAGTGGCAAAAAAGGGTTCAAAAGAAATTGAGATGAATTTTTTGTATTTACAACTATAACTGCATGATACACTGCCTGGTTATTTTATTATTGTGAATTTCTTATTATGGAGGGATGCTAGTTAGCTGTGTTAGCTTCCTGTTACCACAGTGATTCTGATGAGAGAACTTGCAAAGTGTACAGATAACCCAAGAGTCACTCCTTTCTAGTAAACCTTGTTTTAAGAAGACTGCCCAGATTTTAAAAATCTATTGAAGCTGAAGTATTATGCTAAAGTTGGCATTATGGAAAGAGCTGTAATAGGAGCTAAAATCTTAACACGTAAAATATGTGTTTGCAGAGAAGGCAGATACATATCTGTGTGGTTTATTTGACAAGGATAAAATACTTATCAACTTTTCTCCCCCTAACTCTCATTGTTCATTCTTCATTTAAGAATCTATAATAAGGTGTAAAATTTATTCTAATCTTCAGATCTTTTCAATACATTCAAGTTCCTTTTTGCAGGCGTGATTTGGGCTATCATTCTAAAAACTGTTTGCCTCTATGAACGTCCTCTTTTCCCTGTCTTCGTATTAAACATTTAACGCTAAAGTGAATATATTTTGAAATATTTAAGCAAGGGGTGTGGGAGAAAGGATATTTGTGAAGACAGCAATTTCTTGGGCAATATTTTCCTGTAAATCAACATAAAGTAAAAATACTTGGTCCGGACACACCAAATCTGATGTTCTGCTTTTGATATGTTTTAGATCTATCTCCTTCTGTACTTTTGAGAGATTTATTTATTTATTATAATGGTACAATTACTGAAGAACTCTCTGGGATTTTCATGTCTGACCCTAACTGCAGCAATATCTTAGTGCCATGTGCATCCGATAAAGTGCTCTTACAAAGTCCTTTTTCACTCTCTTTTATTCACCATCTAAAAGCCTCTTCCAAGTCTCCAGACTCCTTCAGCCATCCTGGCCCTGGGAACCTCCAGAAGGCTGCGGCAACGATGCAGAACAGTCATTGACTGTGTTCATCTGCTTTTGCTCAACACCATTTTACTGGTGTGATGCCAGTTGAGGGGCTGAGCTGTTCAACTTTCATCAGGCAGAAGAAAGCTCTAGGGCCTTCTCATCCTTCCTGGCCTCTCAGTGGATCCAGCAGAGTTCTGAGCAGGGGATATATAGCAAGTTGCACCATGAAAATTGTGGTGGAGATTTCACGTGCAGTTCTGAGGCACTCAACATGATATTAAATAAAAAATTAATAATAATCTCTAAAGCACAAACCCACATGAAACATAAGTTAAGATGACCAGTATTTTCTTAAGATGAACTAATTTCTGATTCCTTTTGCTAAACTGTTGGTGCAGCAAGTTTTTCTTTGGCACTTGGTCAAATATCATCGCTTAATCCAGCTTCATTTATTCATTTCACGTAATTATGACTGTGGACTATGATGACTTCGGAGTTCAAAGCTGCTATGATTTGTCTGCAAGGTTACTGAGAGACGTATTTTCAAAGATTGAGCTTTTCTAACAGGGATACTGAGTGGTTGTCAGGCTGCATTTAGCAAGAGAGTAAAATAATTTTTTTTGCAAATACTGGGTGATTGCTGGTCACTGCACAATACTGGCAAAAAGGAAGAACCGGGAAAGCAAGAAGAACAGGTTCTCCAAAGCCTGACATGGCCATGGGCTGGCAGAGGAGTGTCAATGGGACATGGGCAGCCTTGGGCTGAGAGTTCTGGAGAGCAAACTGGGACACAGCACTGCAGACCAGCTGTGGCTGCAGCCCCCTCCCAAGTACCTTACACAGTGAGCGATCTGTGGCTAAGCTTCTAATAGCGTACCGTAAGAGCTGTGGAAAATGGATTATATGTATTCCATTAAAAGCATCAGTTTGATTTACTCTTTAGAGAAAAGTACAAGAAATAGCACTCTGCTTTCTCTGAATCCAGTGGCAAAATATTCATTGGCCTCATGAACAGCATCAAGCCTTTTTCTTCAAATACTGAATCACGCCACAAGAACATAGAGAAACTCTATGGCTGATATATTTTGTGAAGAAAGACGTTCCAATTTCTGGGGTAAGTACCTAAGCCCTCTTCTGCAAGAAGCTGAGTGATGCTCCCTGTCAGGAGCACACCCCAGCTAAGCACTCTCAGTGCTGGTAAGAGCCCCGAATCTCTTTCGATGTCAGTAACTTGTGTAATGCATTGCCTCATGCTGCTGCTTTGACTAAGTAATGCATTATGTATATCTTGAGGTATGGTGGTTAGTGTAATATTTATGCATATAGGTATCTGAGAGAGTCACCTTGAGTATGGCACAGCCTGCAAAGAGCAGATAAACAGCATTAGTGCCTGCAGTGAGTGCGGCACCCTTACAGGTACTTTACTGCAATCCAGCATCCAGACTTTACTTTAAAAAGTTACAAATTATGTAAGTTCACTCATTGGTTAGTTTCCTAATGATTCCTCTAGTAAGGAAAGAAGTGTAATGTGGGTTCTCATCTAAAATACATGCTTTTAGACTTCAGCAGCAATCAGTATTTTAGAGACATGAATGTGATCATTTAAACCACTTGAACTCTTCTCACCTGCTTGAAGGAAGCAGAAAGAGTGAGAAAATAGCAGACAAAACCGGTGCTGATAAATGATGCGTCCATATATTGAGTGCTTCATACAGTTCCAGTCTTCCAGCTTTACCATTTTGAGGAAAGAAAGTATAGATATGTGTGACAAACGTAGCCAGAAGTGTGATAAACTTCTGTGTAAGCAAAGACTAAATAAGGTAGAAAATTTTACTTCTACAAAAAAAGGATGAATGGGAGGTATCTGTAGGAGTGTGTGGGGGGACAGGGGCTGTAATGGGCTTCTACACTTCTGCAAGTGCTGTGGACATTTAAAAAGGCCCACTTTTTCTCTTGCTTTCATTACATACTTTCATTACACTTGTTTTCATTCATTGCCCTCTACAACTACCTAAAAGGAGGTTGTAGAGAGGTGGGTGTTGGCCTCTTCTCCCAAGGGAATAATGACAGGATCAGAGGAAATGGTCTAAAGTTGCGGTAGGGGAGGATAAGATTAGATATTAGGAAGAATTGCTTTACTGAGAGAGTGGTCAGGCACTGGAACAGCCTGCCCAGGGAGGTGGTGGAGTCACCATCCCTGGAGGTATTTAAGAAACGCGTAGACATGGCACTTCAGGGCATGCTGTAGTGCCCAAGATTATTGGTTTGTGGGTGGGTGTGATGTGGTGGGGTGTTTTTTTGGGTTTTGTTTTTTTTGTGTTTGGACTCCATGATCTCAGAGGTCCCTTCCAACCATGATGATGGTGATGATGATAAACCTTGGAGGAATCAAACAGATCTTTCAAAACAAACCAAAACATGCAAAAGCTATACTCATGTATACTCATGTGTAACCTATTGGTAAATTCCTTGCTACACGACCTTGTGGATGCCAAAACTCTATATGGTTAAATTTTTATTAAAAAAAAACACACAACCCCCCCCAACCAGCCCCAAAGACATCAAGTCCACCTTCAAGTTTAGGATGTCCCTGATTGGCACATTTCTGCATGATGGGGAAATATTGGGAAAGTGTCATACAGCAGCCTTCGTTACTTCCTCTGTGAACACATATTATTGGCTACAGCTGGAACAGGGCCTGGGGATCTCCTGGCCTTGCTCTGGCCTTGTACTGTCATTCAGGTGGTCCTACTTTATTACACATAGCCCTAGAGCTGAGGGTTGGCTGACACCAAATTGGCTTTCAGCAGGGGTTGAACTCTTGCCAGTAGCTGAGTAGCAGAGGGACAAAGCCACAGACAGGGCCATTGCTGCTGCCATCCCTTTGAGCAGTGACTGTCTGGTCTGGATGACAATCAGAGCTCAATGTGACAAAGTGTGGGCAGGGGCAGGAGGTCACTATAAGTGACTGACTGACTGACAGTTTGATTACTATCCTCACCAGGTTTCTTAATTCCAGGAATCTTCTTAAAAATGTAGGTTGATCATTGGTGGGATGCAGGGATGCTCTTGCTGTGGGATTGGTAATGGCAGTAAGTGCTCAACTCTTCCGAAACACGCCTCCGGCAGCAAAGCGCACCCAGGCACTGAACAACATGGCAGTGTATCGATCTCAAGCTGAAGTACCTCCATTGCTCCTTTAGCTCCTGAGGCTTTTTCTGAAGTCTTCCGTCCAGATAATGAAGAGGTCCAACCCTCCTGAGCTTAGAAAACCTGATGATTTCATGGTATGAATCAAATCTAGCTTAAGGCTCAGTCTTGCTATTCCAACTTCATTATTGCTATATATTTCAGTGTGTGTGTAAACCATCTAATTTTCAGCTATGTTATTCTCAGGGTAGAATCAATACTGGCTTGATCCTGTTTTGCAGAACAAGGGTTAGCACTTCTGATGAGGATGAAGCAAACAGAGACCTGCCCTTTTATTTTGAAGAATGAAAACAAGGCAAGTTTGCCTTTAGAAGTGTGGGTTTTCTTGTGTTTATAGCAACTCTCTGTCCTTAGGTTGTTACTTCCTTTCTTTTTATTTTTCTTTTTTTTTCTTTTTAACATAAAACAGGATTGCTTTCTGGTACACAGCACAGAAAACAGAAGAGGCTCACTGGATAAAAGCTTGGTGGTTACCTGCTGCCTTTAACCTTGTTCTGCAGTGTATTGTCTGTGCAAATACTCTACCACAGCACCTTAACAAGCTGCTGATGGGAGGAATCCTACTGTCTCATCTATGGTTTGTAAACCCCTCACTCCCACTGACAAGCCAGACTTCGTGAAAATCATCCCACTCAGATCAACAGATTGACTCATGTAATTAATGACCCAAGACAGGAAGAGATGAATTCAGATATTGGCCCAAAATAATTATTGCCATCTAATCACCTGTTAAATATGTAATTTTTCAATTTCATTTAGTTCATTTCTTACTGCCAGCATTAGCCTAGCAACCATCATGCTGCAACAATTTTCCCTTATTTTTGCTGTATGTGCTATAATCCCTTGCAGTTGGATGGGGCTGCATTAGGCACTGACATTTAGGTCCCATAATTTTTACTAACAAGCACTAGAGGTAGTTCAGTAGTTGTTTGCACCTCACCAGTGGTGCATCTTTCATCATCTTTTCTGCTCTTTCCTGAGCCACAACAATGCCATTATTAGTGCTGACAAATAAAGAGGCAGGAGTATAATTGTTGGTGATAGTGGGCAAGAAAAGGCTGCTTTTCTTATTCCCAGAAGAGAGCATTTTCTGGACAGAAATATGAATTCTTGCCTGTTTCCTAGGGGCTATTGAAGGCTGGACACACAGACACAATGGTCACATTTGGTGACTTAAGCCTGCAGGAATATACACCACTCTTGGCATGATTATTATTTAACAGGGTATTGTTAAAGATTCAGTGAGCTAGGGATGTTTTAAGAGGGGCCATTAAACAGCACCAATAATTGGGCTTTCCGAGCCCACACACCATTACAGTGGCTTAATGGTGGCGAGTCTCCTGCAACAGCATTGGTATCAAACAGATAATACTGCTGAACTGGACCTCGGAGGCAAAATCTTAATAGGACGGGGACGTAAGTAAGCCCTTTTTTTTTTCACCATGGCACACCATGCTGTTTTTTCCTTTCCTTTCACATCCACTTTACTTATTTTTCTCTGTGTTTCCAGGTTTGTGTTTGATAGTGTATGCCTGCTACTGCATCTTCGTTGGACTCTTGCTCTCTGCCATCCCAACATCTCTACCACTTCCCAGCCCAGTTGGTGCATCGTGGGGGGAGTGTGGTGGGGTTATCAGTGTCCCTGGGGAACCACAATGAGCCACTGTGAAATGGGCTGCTTCTGCTAGCGTGGGGACTGACATCCTCAGCGTACTCCCAGTGCACCAGCAGTGTAGTTTGCCTGCAAAATCTGTCAGGCAAAATTTGTTAGGTTTTTCGCAGCTCTGATTTCTCTATCCCCGAGAGTGTCTTTGCTAAGAGAAAGCATTGATTTTTGCCATCCAGCACACACACGTATGAATATGATTCATTCCACCCTATTCCTCAGAATAACTTTTGTGAGTTGTTATCCCTGCTAAAATGAGCCTTTTCACAGTTCTGTATTTCCAGCTAGCACACACACAATAAAATTACCAGAAGTGGAAAAAAAAAAACTTTCCTTGACTTGAGAAGAAATTTTATGTTGTTGTAGGGGACTCTCTCTGAAGAAATAATGGTTAGCTTTATATTACGTTAATTTATATGTAAACCTAGTGCCATATTTTTTTAGTGTAAATAGAGGGTCAACAAAAACAGGCATAAATGGTTTGAACCAAAAGTCCACTTTATACCATTATACTATACTGAAGTAAAATGTATTTATCAAAGGCCAGATTCTACCACACTCACTAAAAATTTAAAAATCTGGCTAAAAACCCAAGGGCTTATTTAATGATAAAAACAAAATGTTTCTTTGCATTAGGATTTCCCAATCTATGGGATGTCTAGTCATTCAACTTTAATTAATAGATTGTTTGGGGGCTTTTTATGAAACATTTTGGTAAATATTTTTAAGGTGTACATATTTTATATGTTAAATTGATGAACACAAATATATACTAAATAAGTAGACACTCTACAAAGCGAAAAAAAATTTAGCCCAGCAAGACTTATAAAGAAATGCTTGTGTATTTTTCTGGAAAAAAGTAGGTAGAGTTAAAAATTGCATAGTTTGTTCCTATCTAGAGATATGGCAGGATCATGAGATTAAACTGTGTACCTGCTGTTCTCCTGTTTTCCCTCCTTTTCACTCCTCCACATTAAAGAAACTGCAGAATCACATGGAATGTGAAGTGGCTGGACCTCAGCAGGAGACCTAGCTTTTTTTCCAAGGCTGTATTGACATGGTGCTGTGTCAACTGGTACTGTTTTTCAAACTTGTGTTTAAAGTCTTTTGGTGAGAGGACTATGAAGCTTCTTTATCTAGTTCTAACTATCCGTACTCTAATGAAGTTTTCTCTAATGTGTAACCTCAGTCTCCATTGCTGCAGTTTGTCATCTCTCTACAGATAATTTAAAATTGACTGACTCCTTTGCAGCAGTCCTTTATGTATCTTTTACTGTTTCTCTGTAGGCTAGCAAACCCTGAGTGCACAGGCTTCCTTGTAAGCTGTATTTGCAAGATGTTTGCTCATTGTTCTTTGGGCTTTCTCCATTCAGCCACACCTTTCCTTGAAGAAGGACGCCCCAGAACAGAGAGGACTTCCCTCCAGCTGGTGCTACAAGTGCCGAGTAAGGTAGGACTATTCACTATGTATTACAAGCCACGTTACAGACTAAATTCACTAGCATTTGCCTTTGGAAAAGTAGAATGTACTCCTCTCGATTAAGTATTTTTCTAAGGACCTGCTATCTACCTACTTGATATCTCCTGTACATCTATGCACTTTAGCTCTGCTGCCTAGATTTACAACTGGGTGTTATATGTATAGGTTCATATACAATATTTTCCGTATCATTTCTCCAATGTGTGAAACAGTTCTTGTGATAGGTCAAAAGAATCATTTGACATCATACAATCTTGAGACTTATGTGATCTATGTATAGTATTTGAATGCATCTTTTCTCCCTTTGCTCTTTTCAGCCTTTTCACATCATTCAGTTTTCAGAAAGACAACTAGCTATGGCTCAAAAATTTCACCAGCTGGGTTTTGAAGGTTCCTCAGGCATATCAGCCAATAATTTCCAACAACCTGCTAGGCAGATGATTTGCAATAATCAGAACTATCTAAGTACTTTTTGATCTTGTCTTGGAGATCACATCTTGGCTGATTTTGTAACTTCTTATCACAGAAAAAACTTATCTTTCCTCTCTTATTTTCTCAATGAATTAGGTTGTGCTTGTGCCCTTGATAGAGTTTCTTCAGGAAACCAACCAACCTCCATAATTTTTCCTGCTCTTACATTCATCTTCCAGGAGAGATGTTTTGAGATTACTAAAGTCTGCTCTCCTGAGGCCAGCTGTTTTTCATTTGCGATCCTTTCTCTTACTATCCCAAAAAGCAGGAATGAGGCTACTTCATGGCACCTCTTGGCAAACTGGCTTCTACCTTGCTACACTAAAGCTTCCTTCTAGCATTTAGACACACGTTTATCATCAGAGCTTCCCATCCCATTCTCTTTTACCATTTTGACAGAAATAAATATAACTGGTACAATCCATAGCCTCCAAGGTATCTAGTGTCCCATTGTGCTGTTTTTGCAATAGATGTCCTATTCCAACAAGTCCAGTGCTTGGGTGACCACACAGAAAAAGGTTTATCTACCAGATCTACTCCAGCACTCTGTTTGCTTTGACTCCTTCTCCCACCCCTTTTTATTAAATCGCCAGCTATGGTATCACACAAAAATGTTTGGGAAGTTTAAATCATTGAGAAGGAAGTCTTTGTGATGTACATTTTTTTAATGCACATCATCCAGAAATGCAGAAGAATGTATTTCTTTTTCATGGTTTCATATTATCTACCTAAACTTTTATATAAGCAACCGAAATTTGCTTAGCTTTTGAATGTGTAATTTAATTTCATTTATGAGTTCACATTGTAAAACTCAATGCAGAAAAGATATAACCTGGATTATATGACAGATCAATTCATGAAGGAGCACATTCTTTTTAAAAAGCTACTAAGTACCACAGAAGGTGAAACAATAGATATAGTAGATTTTAATTTTTTATATGATGTGTCATCGTTCATGTGAAATTCGAAGTTACACATGTGAAACAACTCATACATACACAGATCAAGTAGATCTAATTCAAGTTCACAAATCTTCATCCTCAGCTAACTAATTATTAGTCCATGATTGTGGACTGTTAGGACTTAATTGTTTTACTGGAAAATTAAGAACTGAAATTATGATTAGGGCACACAAAAGAAATGTTAAAGTTAAAAAATACCTTTTCAGGTAAGAGACAGGATTCCTGTAGATATGACAGTAAGGTTCTGATATATTGAGAAACCCACCATAGTCACAAAAAAAAGGTGAAATAGAAACTGATAGGGCAGGCTAAGAATAGTAGCTATAAGGTACACAGGCTGCAACGCTCGTTCTCATCTCTGTCTGAAGTAAGACTTATGCTGTAATAGGAAAAATTGCTGAAGGTTGAGGAACCTTAGTTCCACACAAAATAGGCAATGCGTGCTTTTCTTTTTTTTTCATTAGAGAAAACAAATTGTTTTACCAAGAGAACTATCAATTGTTTAGACATGGGAATTGCAAGTAAAGGCATGAAACAAAAAGGTACCAGCTGAGAATCTGTCCAGCAGGAGTGCTGGAAGACGTGCACAAATGTTATTTAAAAAAAAAAACTTAAATAATCCAAAATTTGCATTTCATAATGGAGAAATAAATAAAATCTTATGTGAGACAAGCTTTTCTGAACAATTAACCTATAGTAATGATGTTCTGACATAGCAAAAATTCAGAGGCAAAGACCACTAAGGACATGGGTTACTGAAGAAATTCTATAAAATTGATTATATATTGCATGGAGACCTGGGTCATCATTTTGTCTTACTGCAATGTTTCTTATTCTTTTTGTTCAGTTAAACCTGCAAACAATTCATCTCCAGAGCTTTAATATTTTTAAAGACAGACTCATGTACAGTAGATGTCTTAAGGTGTTTGTTCCATCAGGCTGGGTTTGAAATCCTTATTAAAAAAATATATATGGCTTACTTGATGAGAAATCCTTCTTCAGGGGGAAGAATTTTTCTTCAGCTTAAAATCTGAAATATAAAATTGAGAATAAAATAGTGAAGAGGCAAGTCATGAAGCAAGGGACAGAAAAGAAAAGAAAAATGACTGTGAACATGTTCTGCTGAAACTGTTATTTCTCATTAGGAAGAATTAACCTAAATTCTCTGTTAGTAAGCTACTTAGAATTATTTATTATGTTAAGGATTTTTTGTGGAAAATCTGAAGAAATAACTTGAAGAAGGAAACTTATTTTGAAAGCTGCAATCATAAATCTTTTTTGATTGAGTAACGAAGAGGTAAACAAAAAGGAGTGGGATGAGAGGGCTTTGGAGAGCAGAAAAAGAAAAACAGATCATAGCACTTGAGTTGTAACTTGTAAATAGCTATGGTCAAACTCCGGCTGGTTTTGTTTTGGGCATGGCTGGCAGGCACTGGAAGTTAAATATCAGTAGAGGGGTGGGTAAATACAGTGTGGATGAAGTTCTGAGCACTGAAAGGGAGTACAGTAGTGCTGCTTTTTGCACTTTGCCAACTAAAAGCATCACAAATTGCGGCATGTGGTGACAGTGGGGAGCTGAAGGTTTCCTCAGCATCCACACTAATTCTTTCATATATGTATAAAAGTCTATATGCATTTAAAAAGTGTAACCAAAAGTCCTCGCATTGCATCCTGAAATCCTGGGATACTAACCCAACTTGCTGTGATCTTCCATTTCTATGCATCATGTTTAGCCTGTCCTGTGCTGACATTGGTGGGGAAGAGTGACATCGGGCGCTGGCTGGGGGCCCACTTGGTAGCAGGAGACCTTTGCGGCATGAGCCAGAGGACGAGGTGCAGAGCCCTCCCTGGGACCGGCGTCAGACAGATGGCCTGGCAGATATTCTGTGCCACCGACGGGCAGCCTGGCATCTGGGGCCTCGTATGCGAATGACAGTACGTATTTCATTTAACTTTTCTAGCAGGCTTTGGGAAGGGATGCGCTTGTAGAGGATGGCTGTAGCATTTGCGAGAAATGGTGTAAATGAAGGCAAAGTTTTAAAGGGTGAAGCTTTGAGATGTTTGCTTCTAGAAAACTGTGATGCAACTTTTTCCTTCATATTAATGATAATCTTCCCCTTCACTTCTGGGTCAGGATTTTTGTTTGGTGCTACTACTTCCTACAAAATAAATGTTTTCTAGGTACAGACTTGGAAGGAAAATAATGCTATATCCTAAATTATTTTTTTAAAAGCTGCAATTATCACGAAATGGAAAAGGATGGATACTGCTGTTGCAGTGGTTCATGGGAGGAATCCAAATAAATATGACATAGGCAAGTTATTCTTCCGTCTATTGTGAAATTGCATGGTGGATTTTGACTTGAAATATGAGTGGTGATGTGACTGAAGCAGCTCAAACAAGCAAAGGTTGCATGTCTCTAAATAAGTGCAATAGTGCTGTGGTGATTATCTTCACCTCACCACTGTGATACATTGAGGATGAAGATGATGGGCATTTCCTGCTTGGAAAACTACATTCTACATCTTCTGTGCTTGGCACAGCATAAGAGCAGTGGCAAGCAGGCAAAGAAACAGAAAGTGTTTATATACTCTTGTCATATAATGTTCACTGAGGAGGCATTGCAGAAGGTGAAATTATTTGTCAGTAGCTCAGACCTTCAGAGGAGCTATGAATTTGGGTATAGATGAAAATCAATCCCTCTGCCTTTTGTATTCAATTACAGGAATGAATAACTAGACCCAAGCGGAGGGTTGACCCTCTCCAGGACTGGGGCTCATATTTTACTTGTGGGTAGAGGATTGTCTTTGGAGCACTGTTTGGTAAGATGATCTTGTTGATAAGGCATATGATTGGTGCTTGCAAGACAGCTGTTCAGGTTTCAGATTTGTCAGTGAATTTTGATGATTTTGAACCAGTTCTGTATGAGCTTCATGAATATAACGCTTGATCAGCTGAACTAGGAAACAGCAAATGATCATCTAGTAAATTCAGCAGATGGATGCAATTACTCAGATGGACAATGCCAGGCCTTACATTGTTCCATTCGATCATGATGGGTGATGTTATGAAATAAAAGCTCATCACTGGTTGCATTCTCTTATAGATTTTTTAATAGAAATATTCTGTAAGACAATTTTAAAATACATGCACTTATCAAGTACCACATAATGAGGTAACACTGACTGCTTTATGCCACATAAAAGAGAAACTCAATCTGGCCAAAGAAATTTAAGGAGAAATGGATTATATCCACAGAAATCTGAGGGCATATTTAACTCTACAATATCCATAGCAAGCAAAGTTTTTCCATGTCATTTAAGAAGATGAGCAAAAGTAATGTTTGTATCCCACAGATTTTCAGTAGGATTTATACGAGGACCCCATCTAAGAAGAACTAAGTTTATTTTTATGGTTTTAAATTTACTAATATTCAATGCTTCATTGTGTAGTACCTAAAGGAAAAGGGATATGGTATCTCAGAACAATATTTTATTTGAGGAAGAAAATAAGAAACACAACACAATGTTGGAAATGGAAAAGCAGAGCCTTATTTTACCATATTGCAGGACATGTTTATTACGAAGCTGCTTAAAAAAAATTAACAATATGAAGTCAGATTTTCACCTGTGCAGAACTTTGCCTGACGGCAGTGACAGGGATGAAAATATGGCTCTATGTCATCTTCTGTTGCAGATCTCTCTACTTTCCTGAGTACAATTCCAGCAAAAACTCTGAATATTAATCTCCACCCTTCCTCACTACAGACTGGACTAGCCATTTTAATGGCCAGAATTCCAGAATTTCTTTTTAAGAGTTAAAATACTAAATACCAACATACTGAAATTGAGAATAAATACTTTAATAATATTATGCAGTCATGGGCTTTGATTGTTAACATAAGATTTAATGCAGTGCAGAAAAGGAATGGAAAAAAACTGTAAGAGAGGATTTCTTTATGAAGCTCTGGTGTGCAAAACTGTTAAAATTATGACCCAAGAGCCATTTATTTGTTGCAGTATTGTGTGTGCTGATCTCTTTTACAGCCTATTAGCATCATTTTATTTGTCTCTTTGGCCTAAAGTGGTCCAAAAATGATCTGACTTGCTTGTTTACTACAAAATATCATAAATTCAGAAACAGATGATGTATCAAATGTCAGCTAGAAACTGAAACATGGGAGGTTCTGGCCAAACATAAGGAAAACTATTTTTCCTGTGAGGGTGACTGAGCACTGGCAGAGGTTGCCCAGAGAGGTTGTGAAGTCTCCATCCTTGGAAGTGTTCAAAAACTATCTGGACACTGTCCTTGGCAGCCTGCTGTGGGCGACACTGTTTCAGCAGCGGGGGGGACAAGATGATCTCCAAACATGTTTTCTACTCTCAGCCATTCTGTGAATACTTGTCTGTTATCTACCAAGAGTTCAGATTGGCTCCATATCTTCATAGAGGGAACATGAAAGAAATTAAGTAAATCAGTTTATTTTAGCCCTGATAGCATGGGAGAAAAGGATAGAGAGAAAATCTGGGAATTTCAGCTCATTTAACTTACTTTACAAACTCATTAAATATGGCACACAACAATCTGCAGTCCCGCAGCTGAAGTTTTCTAAGGTTAAAGTGACAAAACTGCAGAAAGTCAGGTCAGTGGGTAGAGTGTTTTGTCTACAGCAGTTATTGTTTTATTGTTAGCCCTTTCCTTGCGAGAGTGTTAAAATTCACCAAAATAAGTAAAGCAGTTATTTGTTAATGTTTCTAGGAGAAAGGGGTCTTCTGGAGGGCCATAAGGATCAGAGAACTCTCACTCTACTCTTGGTAATGCTCTGTCACATCTTTTTTATTTGAGTTTCTGATCCATTTTGACAACATCTTACATATTCCTGTCTTAAAGGTCAAACCTGCTTCTTGCCAGCGATAACTGACAAATGAAAATATTGGTGTTTTAGAAAAATGACATCCATAATAGGTTAATCTCATCTTTATCAACTAAACTTGATAGGATGCTCTTGAAAAGTGATTGGGGATATTCACCATAAGCATTTCTGAGTCTGTGAAAAGCTCAACTTAAGCCTCCGTTATAACAGACTGTAAAACCAATCAATGTGATATCTGAAAAATATTGGTGGATCAAGGCAGATGCCAAGTTTTCACAGTCACTTAGGATTACTCCATCAATGAATTGCACCATCTGCAAAGGTGCCCTCCAGAACATAACAGTTTTTAAAAGGACCTTACTGTCAAAAGAGCTCAAAAAGGAAGTACATTGTACTTTTTAAATATGTGTTTCTGGATCTGAATAATAGACAAAGGAATTTCAAAATATCTTGAAAAGGACTTGAACAAACTCAGTATATTTCATGTATGAGCACAGTGGCATTGCAGGATTAGCTGGTGTTTCGGTTCACTCAAATTAATACGGATACAAAGGCTGAGAACAAGGATGACTGGGATAAGAAACAGGAAAACTAAGTGGCCCACAACTCTTGACAAGGAACATCTCTAGGCCCAATGAATGGTTCACTGTTTCCCAAAGTTCAAGAACTAAGGGTCACCAGATGAAATTATCACGTGACAGGTTGAAAAATGAGAGGTACGTAACCCACCGAACATACCACCCCAGGCTGCTGCTGATGCAGGAAGCTCACATGAATGAATTCAGAGAGCAATCAATCAGACATTCAAGGAAAGAAAAAGAAAACAAAAATCAATACTTACTAAGCAGAAATCTCTGTTATGACCCAGTAAATTTCCAGTAAAAAGAAGGCTGTATCCCAGGAGACACTAGGCCACTCTGCACAATAAGGTGGCTGTAGCCTTAAACTTTGCAGACATCTTTTACGACGCTGCTGCCAGCGACTTGTGACTGGGCTGGGCAGACCCAATGACATGGCAACATATTTTTTATTGCTTCTTGTGGCTGCATTTTAGTGCTCTGATTTAGGATGGTAGATGACATCAGGTAAATTTCAGCTTCTTTGTAGGAACAGACATTCCTTTTATTCTGAGTAGGAAATAGTTGATCTGTTGGGGGAAAAAAAATAATAATTGTAATTTACATAAACACTCTTAAAAGGTACATTCCCTCCAGTATGTCTGTATGCCCAGGCTCCTCAATAGCAAAATGAGTTTGGGAATATAGAATCATAGACTCACAGAAACATCTAGGTTGAAAAAAACCTTTAAGATCATTGTGTCCAATCATTAAGTGTACTTACCTTTTGCTATGACCAGAAGGGAACTTGAATCAAACTTTATTTTAGTTTTTGAAATATGCTGATAAAACATCTCTATCCTTCAACATATCCCAACTTGTCATTTCACTTCCAATTTTTGTCAGGATCCGAGCTGGGAATGCAGAGCATCTCAGCAAGATTTGTTTCTGTGAGTGGGAACAAGAGTGGTAAGAATTGAATCCATATCTAAAGGGATTTCTCTCAAAATTTAACATGCTTTTAAAGGTTCCAGAAATAACAGTGCATCTACCCTTAGTATAATCTTGCCCCAATGCAGAAAAATGACTAAGCATGTACTCAATTTGAAATGTGCCCATGCTTTTTTAGTCAAGAGAAAAAAGAACAGAATCATCACAAAACACTAAAGTAAATGCCTGCACATAAAAAGATACATTTCACCAGCACCTGTATTGGGTACGTGTGTCTCCATTGTTCTGCAGAAGTTATTCTAAAAGTAGCCTCAAAAGGACAGATGATATTTTTATATCAAATGGGGTTTAGGCCGCCTACAAAGATTATATGGTGTTGGGTTTTGGAGTGCCGTGCACTTCAGGCTGTTCAAAGTGTAGGCCAGCTTAGATGCAGCACATCATCCTGTGAAAGAAAATGCAGAATTAAAACAAATAAAAGTAATCTGACTCGGTAAAGGATCAATCTAAAAATGAAATGCAGAAAAAAATTAACTGTGCCACTCCGTAGATAATGGTAAAGAAAACAGTAAATTAAAATTATTCTTTATGAATACAGTTCAGAAAGAGTTACTGTCAGAACTGTACACTTATGCTGTAAAAAGCATTCATTGTAGATGCTGTAAAAATGCTGAATACAATTTATAGATTCACTTTTATTATGTTAAGATGGCACTAACATGGTACCATGATTATTAATTATAAGAGTGTAAAAACCATCTGTGACTTGTCTTCTCTTTATTGATAGAAAAGATGTGCTGAAGGCTGCAGTAACGTACGGATAGTTTCATTCACCACTATATTACTCCAATTTTCAACTGATGTAACATAATATTACAGCAGCATGAATATGAAGTAGCCCAGTTGGGAGTCAGTCCTTTGGTCTGCATTATTCCAGAACAATAAGCAGATGACATATGGGTAATAGCACTATGTTCTCTAGGAGAGATGGTAAAATGTGAAATAAGAACCAGCATCTTCTAAGCAATTTCACATAGTTTAATTTAAAGGGTGTGATCTTGCAGCTGTCCAGCAGATGCCCACTAAATATTAGAAAGGCAAGTGGTGGTAGCCCGAGTCACCCTCATGGTAATTGGACAGTATTGACAGTCTAAAGTAAATGCCTGTCCTTGTGTAAGTCAATTGCACGTTGGATGTGGGTGTTGATTTTGATGGGGGAATGAATTCATCCTGCAAGTACTCTTCGTTGCAGTCTATCACAATTACTCAAAGTCTGCATTTCACATTGCTCAGAGAAGTGCCAAAACTAAAACCTTGAGGAGCAGACCTTAACCTGGCTATTTAAGTAAATTCAATAATCTCCTCCTTTAATTTTGTTTTGAGAAAATCCTAATTGATTTTGATTTTACATAACCAAAGTTAATCCAAAATATTTCTCTTCACACCACTTCCAGTCCTTGCATAGATCATAAAACACTTTTTTTTTTTTTTATTTATTCATTCCCTAGCTGGTAAAAAAAATGAAAGGAGTGAGAGATACTGTGAGTGGAACTCAGTGAAGGCCAATTGCAGAGTTCTTCTCTATCACCTTGGAAATAATGAGGGAGAATATTGCCCAACAGATAAAAGATTGAACTGATGTAGATGCCTTATGGGGAATCTATAAGGAATTATTTTATATAGAAACTGAGTATCAAGGATGTAACTTGGAGATTCCCTAAAGACATTTTCCCCAAACATAGGAAGAAGCATTTTCTAATATTATTAGAGGTTATTAGTATTGCTATTATTAGTGCTGTTATCATTATAACTTTCGCCCCGGGCTCAGGTCAGCTACAACAATTTTTACAAGGTTATCAGGATTGCTGAATGTTTCCTTCTCTGCTCAGTGATGCTCAGCAGCCTTATTTCTGGTCAAAATAATTTTAGTGGGAACTACGGAGCATAAAAGTAATGAGACCAATTTTCATAAAGACATCTTTCCCTTGTGAATGCAATGTGCAATCACAGCAGAGCAGTGGCAGCATCTCACCATTTGTGCTTCCAAAGCAAAAAGTGTTAATGGTGCTTAATAACACCCTGGTTGAGTCTGTGTCCAGTTCAGGTCATCTTTGTTGAGGAAACAGGAATTCAAACAAAAATATTTGCAGAGAAGGGCTACAAGTCTTTTAGGTAGAAAAGAAAGTCTATGATTCTGAAAGCCACTCAGAAAGCTAAGTTTGGCAGAGGCAGTCTAAAAAGGGATATGCATCCTTTTTAATACATATGTTGTAGGAAGAAGTATGCAAGATAAAAGACAAGCTGGCAAATTAAATACAATTTGGAGAGAAAAATCAGAAAAGCGGTTTGCTCATGTATCTGGACTGGCCTTCTAATTGCTGCAGTGGTAGAAAATACTTATAGCTGGATCTTGAGAAGTTCCTGGTGGGTCCAGCTTGACACTGGTGGTACCCTGCAGAGTCCTGCAGACTAGCTTTGGCTACTCAGAAGCTGTTATCCATTTTTTTATGTTCTAAAACACAGCTGTCAGTGAAGGTTGTGTAACTGTACATGTACATGCTCAGGCATGTGCCCAGGGTTGACTTTGGGTCCAGTTCCAAAGGGAGTGTGGGATATTATTCCACTCAAATGCTTGTTTTCTATTGGCAGTTTCAGCACAGTACAGCTCTGAAAGATTTTTAATATGAACCAGTCTCTTCCGTTCTTTCTCTCAGGGACCTAAACGAGCCTCAGTTTTTAGCAGGAAAGGAATTACAACAAACTGTATTTTTTCTCCCCTTATTGGATTCCCAGCTGTAGAAAGAATTAAGCAATGAGGTGAAATAATTGTTTAAAATTACTGAAAATGAATCTTGATCACGACCTCAAAACTGAGAATCATGATCATTATATTTGCATTCTCATGAATGTACATGAAGTTATTGTTGTGTACCAGAGTATATATTTGTGTATTAACTTTATCAAATTTAAGCGGTTGTGATATCTCAGTGAGCATGAAATGTAGTTACTTGGTTGCACCTGTTCATAATAATTGGATTCAATATTCATGAATGATTTTCCAGTAACCATGTGCACGAGCAACGATCATTAGGACAGGCTTCCAGCTCCCCAAATGTTGTACTGCAAGTGATCTGTGAGCTCTGTGAAAACAAAGGTTTATAAAGTACCAGCTGACATTTTGAAATGTATGCACAGGTGATTTCTTCTCTTGGCCAGGGTAACAAATCCCTGCTTGTTTACAAAAGGGAATTCACCTTCATGTAGCAATTAGGAAAGATGGTAAATGGAAAGGGATGCTATCTAAATTAAAAAAGATCATGCTAAAACTAACAACTGTTAAGTGAGCTGAACCAGAAGCAGCCTGGAAAAGGCAGAGGATTAAAATATTGAAAATTAAATGTGCCAAGACTCAGAAAAGTTGAAAAGCAAAAATCCAAGTAAGCAGAAGAAAACATAAACTGTGAAGATAAGAAGATTATTTAATTTACGTTGAAGTAATGACATAAATAGTTTGTCTTCCAAGAGACCTTTGTTTATTCCTGAGCTTATCTGTCTTCATCCTGCAATATTTGAAAGGTCGTGGGCCAAACTAAAATACTGTTTGAGCTGATAGGAGTAGCAACTCATGTTGGATGAGATAATGTAGCTAGGGGAAGTGCCCACACACCACTGGAGGGACCACATGGTGTGATGTGAAGGTGTCCAGGGATACCGTGATTTATACAACCTGTTATTGTCAGATTAAAAATCTTTACTTCTCGTTAGATCAGATTATTACAATCCTTATAGTTGGTGAAATGGTGTCCAAACAATATTTGTTTTCTCTATTTGTCTAGTTCATCTTTTTCTGATAACTGTAATGGTTCAGATGTAAGAAGTTACATAAAGATGGAGACATTCTCTCTAATAAACCTAACATCCAAGCCGGAGGATCACTCACTGTAAAATTTGCATTGCTCTAAACATATTCCAGTTACCAGCACTGTGGATGTAAAATAAATATTAAATATTAAAGCTTATTAAATGTTGATAGCCATGAATGTATTGCATGGAGGACCTATTCCTCAATGCAATATGAGTCAGCTAGAGCTATATATGCAAGAGTGAACGCCAGCATGGTCTTCCTCCACTTATTTGAAATCAGTAAGTATTAGGGTCTTTCATTGACTTCAACAGGCTTTGAGCAGGTGCTCAGCTGTCTTATATTATGTATTGAGCAAAATCTTCAGTCCTACAGGTAGATCGTAGTGCTACTGGGTGATTAGAAATTTGCACACCTGAGCCACAGCAGGGCTAAAACGGAATATACAAGATGTTATCCAGTGGCCTTTGCTAAAAGTGTAGCAGTCATGAGATTGCTTTGTATAAAGCAAGCACAGCTTTCCACGAGTAGGTGTACCTCTTTGCAGTGATTACATTAGGCACTGTGGCTATCTGGTTTTGAATCATTGAGGCAAAAGGATGAAAATTAGTCTTTTTTCCTCCCACCTCTGTTTGGGTTAACATTTTTCTATTTGGAATTTCCTGGACAGAAGTACACGTCTAATACACCAGCAGTTTGTCCAGTGTTTATAAGATATATTGGATTTATTGCAAATGAATAGATTATATGCAGTACGGCCACTATATCTGGAGAAGTATACAAATCTCTTGCAATTGATTTGTATGGACAGGGCAAGCAAGTCCCACATTTCTGGACTGAGCAAAGCTTGTAGAGTTCCTGGGGTTCCTCTTAGTAAAATGCCAAAACTCATTGCAGATAACATTTCCCAGCAGGAAGAAAAAAAAAAAAAAAAAAAAAAAAAAAAAGAAGAAGAGGCAATGAGGTTCATCTAGATTTCGGCTAACCCTTTCTAGGTCAATCGCATATTGTACAAGTATGCAAAACTTACAGGTTTTGCCTTTCACATGTTGAATGATCATCTGCACATGTCTAAATTGTTCCACCAACCTTTGAATGTCCTCTAGAACGCCTGATCAGGCATCAGATGTTACAGGGAATAGGCAATTCCCGGTGAGGTGCACAGTTTGAAAGACCATACAAACAGCTGGGGTTTTGCTCACCTCTGCTTTACTCTGACTTCACTTTGCTGTGATTCCACTGAAAATTGCAGACGTATCGGGAAGATCTAAAATGACACATGGGTTGATCCAAGGCCACCGAGAAGTAGGAATAAGATACTTTAACTTCTGTTAAAGTTAATAAGACACTTTAATTTCTGTTTCGGTAACAACAATATGTATTTTCTACAGGTGAAGACTTGAAAAAGAGCACCTTGATTTTTAGATCTGATAAAGACCAAAGCAATTAGCAGACAGCTCCTTCGACAAACAAATGGTCAGAATGAGCCTGCACACTTAGAAAATTCAGGGGCTTCTACAGCTTCTGAGAATGGCTAAGAGCAACCCTACTGGGATTATGCAGAATAGCTAATACAGTGGTTATCAGTTACTTATGGATGGAGGAAGCTCTAGAAATTGAAATACTGTTTAATAAGTAATTGATCTTCACATTGGCCAAGAGATTTTGTTTTTCATGTTCCCAAATTTTAATGTGATTTCCCCTTAACAAGAGTAGTCAGACTCCATAGAATGAACATCACAGAAAGCAGACTCAATTTATGCTACATAAGTGACTACTTGAATCTGTCAGTTTATACACAAAAAAAAAAAAAGAGAGAGAAGGAGTTATCAAGAAGAATATCCAAGTTTGGCTTTATACGGAAGTACATATATAGCGGCTCGTGTCAAACATGCAGTCTATTTTTTTGTCCCTCATTAGTTGTATTTTTGGCTCACAAAACCAGAAGTACTGACAAAATGAATTTTCTTAAAGAACACAGCTATTTATTGATCCTGAATTCTGAAAACTCATGAGTTTTTGAGCAGCAACTAACATCCAATTCAGTATTCATCATTTTGAAAGCTACTCATGAATTGTATCATCTTGTTCACAGCTTCCACTCCCAAAATTATGAACTTTAGATCGTACTATTTATCACAGAAAGCACAGAATGCAATTTGTTTTCCCATTATCTATTTGCTAAAAATGTGTCCCATGCTAATGTCATGAGAAAAGATGACAGCAGGCCTTAGAGCGAAAAGCAGAACAGGTTAGATTTAGGTTATGGTAATGAGATCAGAGTGAGACAAAATACAAGATAATACAAGTAGAAGACCATGTGGATAAATACAGGGATTTCTGTAATGGAAAGCTAAATATGCGAAGATTGGGCATCGTTTTTAATTTATCACTTTCATCTCCTTCTGCTTTTGAAATCTAGTTAGTAGCATAATATTGGCCTAGAGTTTTAGGGAAGAAAATGTCAGCAGGAATTATTAATCTTGTATATAAAATTTTATAAAAAAAGTAAAGGAAAACAACATTGTTTATCTTTGTTTTGAAGCCTGCAGATATTGTGGTTATTTTGCATAATGCATATTGATATCAGTTGCTGTGGTTTTTTTTAAACCTAAATGAATATTAAATGCTTATGGCTAGTGTCTTAATACTGCTTACAGAATACAGAGCAAGTTCTCCGCCTCACTGAGAGCACCACCAGCTGCCCATGTGGCTCCACTTAACATAGTCAGAGCCAGTCTCCACGTGAGCACCCACATCTTTTTCCTCTTGGCAAAGCATTCTGTACTTCAGAAGAAAACTGCCACCAAATGAATTGCATAAAATCATAGAATGATTTGGGTTGGAAGGGACCTTTAAAGGCCATCTAATCCAACCCGATGCAATGAGCAGGGACATCTTCACCTAATCAGGTTGCTCCGAGGCCCGTTCAAACTGACCTTGAATGTTTCCAGGGATGGGGCATCGACCACCTCTCTGGGCAACATGGGCCAGCGTTTCATCACCCTCATCATAAAAATTTCGTCCTTATATCTAATCTGAATTTCCTTCTTTCAGTTTAAATACGTTGCACGTGTGAATACTAGCCTGTGACACTGAGCATTGGCCCCGTGCTAGATCATTCCTCTGATTGTGGCCAAGGGAAGAGAAACAAACTCTGCAGTGTGTGGTTGAGTGCAGTGTCAAGCCCAATGACTGAGCTCCTCTGGTCACATCAGCCTCCCTATGGGTCCTCCTGCTCTGGCTGGCCTGACAACCCACCCACGTTTCTGCTGTTAGGACTTAGTTTTCCATTTCTGAACTAAAGGATCTCTTGGACAACTTGCAGAAGGTGAGACTAGTGAGTTTGAAATAGCCTTTAATGTTGAGAGAAGAAGGTTCCTCAGCGTGTCCTTCAAGCCTTCACACACTTGGAGTTTATTCACCCCTGGCATTTTGCACCTGCTCCTCAGGAGAACTAATCACTGGTTACAGGTGGTACTGGAGGGTGCTCTGTAAGTGTGGGTAAGTATCTGTGGGGAAAGTTCAAAGGAGAAAGCACTAGCCTGGGATCTACTTTGAGATGCCATACAGAAATGCTGTATTTCCATTCAACGTTTCTCAGTCAGAGGCACAAGCTGTGTAACAGAAATCATGCTGTGTAACAGAAAGCAAAAGCTTTCCAGATGCACTAGCCTGCCTTTGCACAGGACATCAGCCATCTTGCACAGGTGTATTAGGTCACGTATTTCAGGAAAAGGTGATTTTATTGTATGCCTGCTGTGCAGGCAACCTCTGCATTTGCTTGAGAAATGGCTGTGTGAATTGCTCGGCAGAAGCCAGCCCAGATGGTGCTACCAGTCACCTGGAAAACTTGGAGGGGCCTAACAACGTCCCTCAGTTCTCTATGACTGTGTCTCTGACTGAGAAATGAAGTCATGCCCACAAACCTTTGCCCTTAAATCAGTAAGTTAGGAGCTGCTGTTACCACCACCCCCCCTATCCTGAGGAAGTTCATAACCTCAAATGAGCCTACTGCTTGTATCTGAAATAACATACCGTATCATATCATATCATATCATATCATGTCCTTACTGTCGTGCGAGGGCAAGCTCTTCCAAGTTCCTGTTTCCTGTATGCATTTCGCTATCTGTCTTGGCTGGCAAACAGCTGTTTGCCAAAGAAAGATTAAGGAAACCACAAGTGGTCCTTGTGATTCTATTTAATACCTTCGTAAGAACTGTGCAAGAGACAATACGATGCAGTCAGCTGCCTTTTGAACTATTTCCAGTAAATGGAATACCATGCTTCTTTTTTCTCAACTGTACTTTAATGGTGGCCAGCCTACTTGTGGGTTTCTCTTTTAAAAAGGGTGCTGATATTTTCTGTCAAGAAAGGGGCTATTGCACTCCATTTTATCTTGAGGGAAAGAAATCTTGGACTTTTTTGTGGCTATGTAAACCTTGTTTACAGAGAAACATAGCTCCACAAGTTTGGTTTTCATTTTGGTGGTTTGTTTTTTTTTTTTCACAAAAATGCTTTTAGTAGGATGGAAAAAATGCTCTGCAGATCTCCAGAACTGTGAAATATGGAATAACTTTTTCTCATTGTTCAAATTCCTAGAGATTTTGCTAAAAGCATTAGAGATCAAAATTCTTTTTTCATTATTGGTAGAGGGTGTATTTTTAGCTAGAGAAGGCTAGCAGGGTCTGTAAGTTATATTCATTTTGACATTCTTTCAAGTTTTTTAAACTGCTTTTGAATTTTCTCATCTGTGGACAGTGAGATAAATTAAATGTAATCCATTCCACTGTCTCATACAGAAATTCAAATGCTGATTTCAAGCAGTAAACATCTGATCTTTTCCGGTGTTGAAAATAACAGCCCCTCTTAAAACTGTTCCATCTGAGTTATTTTGAATAATATATTCTCTGGCACCTCATCTCACACTGGCTCACATAAGTCTTGCGCCTTTTTCTCTGGCACCTCATCTCACACTGGCTCACATAAGTCTTGCGCTTCTAGATGTATTGGAAACAATAAATTCAATGTGACTTTGTGAGAAAAATTGATAGACTGATTATAGCATGCCAGATCAAAATTCAGAAATGAAACAACCAGTTTTCATCACACTACCACTTGCTTAAGGGAGAAATTCACACATAGGAAAACTTTAGATACCATAACACACAGAATGTAACTTTATATATTCTCTCTTTCATGCTCTCTAATGTAAACACAGTAATGTTTACATTAGAGATGGGCTTGAGCTGCAAACAAGAGATTCAGATTTTGGTTTCATCTAGAAACCTGCAAAATTTTAAGATGAGCTTATATCACAGTCTCAAACAACATATGTAGTGGGGAAAAAAAGTCCTCTTGAAAGAAAACATATCTATTCTATAGTCTTTGGTGAGTGTAATTCTGGACAAAGAGGCATAAATAGTGAAACTGTGGGAATTATAATTGATTTTATCACTTTTAAATGTTTCTCAGTATTATTGCATAGTTCCACTTATACAAAGACTATAAGCTTTCTATGCATGCTGAATATTTTGAAGATTTTTAAAATGAAGCGTATTCTAGTTTGCCAGACTTGGCAGACCCTTAAACTGGGAAAAACATGGAAAAAGCAGCCTGGTTAATTCAAGCAGAAATTGCCCTAACGGGAAGACATCTGATTCTTCAAGGTTTTAAAAGCATCTGTCTCAGTGGATACCTCCAAGACAGAGTCAGTGCAAGTGCCACGGGACAATCCGGAGGAACAGAGTGGTCTGAAAAAACACTAAATGGGAGGGAAAGATGAAAAAAATAGGAGCGATTTTTCTCTTGTGGGGGATGTGAATCATGAGTTACACAGGTTGGATTAATGCCAAGTTTTCCTTCAAAATACAGAAATAGAAAATACACATTTCACATTCAAATTAAGAGAAACACATTTTTTAGGGGATGAAAATTAGTAGAAGAGACTGCCTGAAAATCAGGGACAACTAAGGAAAACAGGGAACACATCTGTATTTACTAATATCTGGTTGCTGCCGTATTTGCACACGTTTAGTCTCCTCAAGTGTATGCCAGATAACTACTACTTTTTTTTTCTTTTAAAGCATAATGTTAAATAGAGTTAACAACCAACCAACCAACTGTCCTCCCACTTTTTTTTTCCCCCCTTTTAAGTTATTTTAAGTGTGTGATCTTTCAGTCTCAATATTACAGTAACATAAGGATCTGCTTTGGATGTTTGCTTTGTGCTGTTATATTTAATGTGTTTAGAATGACCTTCCATCTCCATTAAATTACATATGATCTAGTTTCTCAGCAGGGCCATTTACGATCATTTGTCTTAGATTTTACGTATTGCTTTTCATTGTCCATCTCAAAAATTGCCTTACTTGCACTGAATAAAAAGTGACAAGAAGTGATGGAGTATGCTGTTAGAAACACTTTGGAGATTTCTTGATTCCAGAGATGTTAGTTTATGAGCTGCAGGCCCTCTCAGGATGGATAACTGCATTACAGCAGGGGCAGTCCCACTCTGGGAGACAGATGGGGAAGGAGGGGACGGGCCCCATCCTGTCCCCTGTACGCAACCCAGACCAGTGCCTCACCAGCCTCAGCATAAAAAAAAAATTTCTTCTTTCGGTTTTGCTGATTCCTAGTTGTCTACCTATACGCAGGGCACCAGTCCCATAATGTGTTTTTTTTAAAAAAAACTTTTGATGATGCTGTCATTTAAAAAAGGAAATGGCCCCCTCCCAGCTTCACTTTTCTCTCCAAGGAAGACAGTTTGCAAACTGTTACAGGTGAGTGAGCACCACAGAGGAGGTAAATCTTAGTGACTCCTTTGCTGTCCCTTTCTCCAAATGGGAGACGTTGCACTGCATGATGATGTTTAAGAGAGGGGATGGAGTATCACTCTTAAGGACATGACATATTCTAATGTTACTGTGACAGCTAGAAATTCAAACTCAGCTCCTTCACAAAGAGGACAAATGTAATCTAGACAATTCATTGATGTGAATATTGCTAGCTTATAACTGTATTGCAGGGGCATGGCATGGCTAATGCTGGGACTCCGAAATGTTTTTCAGTCTACCCCAACGCTGAAGTCAAAATCTGATTTCAGCTATGTCACTTATAAAGAGCTGATAAATCAGTAGGAGGTTCACATGCCCCATAATGACATGGCTGGGGGGTCCAGAGCTTTTAATACACTCTGAGCAAGGGTGAAGCTGAGGTTTAGTGGTGGAATTGCAAGTGTTAGGTTTATGGTTGGACTCACTGATCTTAAAGGTCTTTTCCAACCTAAATGATTCTATAATTTTTTTCTCTGTTTCATAATTAAAATGCACGGTATGAACTTAATTTAAGGATTGCTTGTAAATATAAAAACCTGAAGCCACATCCATAACAGACTTCAAACATGGAGAAAGTATCAATATTTTTGTTTGTGTTCTATGTGATAACTAACAAATCCATAACTGTACTATTAAAAATAAATACATAAACAGACCAAACAGTCAGATACAGTTGGTAGGAAAAGAAAAAACCCAAACATACCAGACTTTGCAGATGCTTCTATGATTCTATGAGGCTGTATTAAATAAGCCTTGTTACTGCTCTTCATTGCTCTTCAATGGGACCACGCAAGACAAAGCAAACCTCAGTCCAAGGGTAAAAGTACTAAATAAATAAGCACAGAGTCACTTTTTCTGCTTCAGGACAGAGTTTGTAATAAATTGAATCAATAAGTGTTTTCATTGTTTCGGGAACTGTTGGCTGTAGGGTGTTTGAGAGCTCTGATTTCTGTGTTAATTTAGTTGTCTTCAGAGATTAGAAAGACTGAAAGAATAACTTTTTTAAGACTACTGTGTCTATCCCATTTCTGACAAAGGCCACTAAGGTTGTTTATTTTTAATCTCAATAATTTCATTTATGACAAACGATGCAGCAGAAAACATCTTTCTCCTACAGGTTTATCAGTTTATTAAGCATTTGAGTCCAATATTTCATTTTGTTCTTTGCTCCTGACATGAATAGGAGGCAAAACAGAGAATTTGTTTCTTTAGGGTACTCTGGGAACACCCTAACACATTAGCACAACCAGCATAGATAAATCCAAAAGTAAGTTTGAGGCTCATCTAATTTTTCAAGGATCAATGAAAAATGTGTGAGTGTCATTTCTCATAGACAGTTATATTTGTTTCCTGCTGTTCTACTTTGTCTCCTGCTTTCTTTTATTATTTTTATCTCCTGTGAAAGCAAAATTGAATATGTCCAGAAAATGAATGCAATACAGCAAAAGAAAAGCTCAAAAGTTGTAAAGTGAAACAAAATCTGCAACAACTGTTACTGAATTATATAGAACTAACGTAAACACGAATAAAAGTTTACCTAACTAAATTTTATGCCACATTAGCTTTTCTGTAGCAAGGAAAAAGTATTCTCCGGTGCTTGAAATGCAAATGTTTCAAATGCATTGCATTTCAAAAGCTATGGACATTCCCTGTTAACCACGATTAAGGTAGTTTTTAAAAATTTTTCCAGGAATAACTATGCAGTTAATATTTGTTTTATTTCTGAAATGTCTAGTCACAGTTTTTAAGAAATGTCTCTTCCTCTTCCCATTCAAAGCCAAAATTTTCTTTGCTTTGCCATTGAAATCTTTGATTCAGCACAGAAACATAGTTAAATTAAAGCATAAGTGGTGTCCAGGCCATATCTAGGAGATCTATGCACATGCTCTATAATTATACAAGGAAAGGAAGAGGGTATTTGCATCTCAAATGTAAGAGACCCTCGGGTGGCTTTTTTGTTGTGGTTGTCATCCTGGTACACATAAATGATCTGAGTAGGTTTAATGTTAACAATATCTCTGAATATCCCACTGTATGTACACATTAAAATATTTTCCCTTTAGAGCAATCTGGCCCTTTACCAACCTCCCAATGGCCATGAAAAGAAACTGCAATGCAAATTATGCTAAAAAATCAAAGGGTGAGAGTGAAATTCCTGTCTGCAGAATTCTTAATTTGTGCTTGTGGCCATCTGGCTTTGCTGTCCCTTGGGACAGTGACCTTTCTCTCTCCTCTGTCACTATTTTGCTCACTTACCTCTTTGGTTGCCACACAGGCATAGGAGTGCTGTCTTTTATTTTTTAACATTTTTGTTTGTTTCTGTCTCTCTGTGTGGCAGTGTATGCCTTCTTTTGGAACAGAAATTTCCGTAACTGCAGCTCTACTAATAGAAACACAACACAGTCTTGCTTGTTAAACACTCAGTGTGAGCAAGTACCCTCAGCTCCAAGGAGAGGCACCGGGAAGGAAGGAAGGAAACAGGCGCCTCAGAGGCATCTTCAAGAGCCTTCATCCGAAATGTTCCTGTGGTTGTCTGTGTCCAAACCCAAGGTCTTCATGCTCTGCAGAAATGGCACAAAACACCATCACATCTATGTCCCACACTGTCCATCATTGAAGTGATACTTTTTGTCATTTGAATAGCAAATATCTCCCCAATGGGCTTAATCTGAAGAAGCACAAAAAGTTATACCCCTTTTCCCCTCAGGTGAGATAAACCAAACCAGAGCTTCACCAGGGGAGGCTGGAGGCAAGTGGCACCAACCCCAGCTGGAGAGCCACAGATGTTACGTATGTAGTGCATACATCTTTCTACCTCACTGAGCAATACATCAAAGCTGACTGACCTGCTCAAGTTACTCACAGAAAACTAAATGACCTTGTCCCTTCTTAAATACACTTCAAATGGAAAAAAGTCTATCTGGCTGCCTTCTAAAGGTCACAGTAAGAAAAGGAAACGTGGCTCCTTTTTTTCTGCTTTTATTATTTGGCTTAACTGCTACATTTGTTCCAGTCCCTGCCGTGGAGAACAAGCATTTGGTCAGCTATGAAGCATGGAGTTATCAGTCCCTGTATCAAGAAAATATTAGAAAAATGCTATTGTCAGCCTTAAGCATGAAGATTCAGATTGTGAAGCCAATATGACTAAATGCAACCTTGCAAGTGGCAGGGCTATAAATGTCCTTCAGGAGGTATCTCACTGCGGGTTCATGAATTCATGTGTGCACAAATAGGCCTGCGGGCCTCCACAAATACTTACCAGTGGCTGCAAATTAACCACTACTTGCTCCTGCATGCTTCCATAAAACCACTGTCCTCTCTGGCCACTCTCTTGAAATCCAGCACAGCCCTTCTCAAGTGCTGGAGCTCTGTGAGCTGCTGCTTTCAGCTGATGCTGAGAAAGGTATGTCCTTGTCCTGTGTCACTGAGTGGAAGGGAGCAAGCACCAGGGAGGTTATTCAGTCTCTCTTGATCCTATCCTTTCACATTTTAAGTAGCTTGCTGATATTCCTTTCAATGTTTCTTTGGAATAAGCACAATTTTTGTCTCCACTGTTCTTATCAGCCCGACCATCCATACATGCTTGTGATGGTGCAGGAAGTGAATTGGTCAACAGACAAATAATAAGCACAATAATACAATAAATATACACAGTTAACCAGGTGTCCAGGCAATGAAAATCAGCACGGTTTCATTAAAGTTAATGGGATTTCTTACTCCTGAGAACTTGTTTACCCCAATTGGATGTTAAATCTTTGTCCAAATAACATAATAAATATGATTACACTAAAACTTTTTACAATAAAACTCTTTACGCTAAAACTCAACACATCCTCCATGTACAAGCTATGATCTTGTACAGACAAAGTGAAATTCTGATCCTACAGAGGCCAGCAGTTTTCATTCTCTAACTGCTATACACAGTTCGGTTCTCTTCACAGATAATTATGTGGCTCTAGTGTAATATAAAGGCAAGATTTTATAGGTGGTGTTTTATGGGATCATGCACTACATAACTGAATATTTTGTATCATGAGTCAATCTCAAGGCAAGTGCCTGGGAAACATTTTCCTTTAAATTTGGGGGTACTACAGGAAAACTAACCTAATGGAGTCAATAGAAGAGCTTTAGCTTGCTTTACTGGAGCTCAGTTTTGCCAATTTAATTTAACTCAATCCTGCAGCTATAGTAGGAAAAGTTTAAAGTCTTCAGCTGAACTTCGTTCACATTTTAATTCATAAAAAGCTGAAATCCTCAAGGAAAACTTAAGACTTGCTATGAAGGTAGGAAGCAAAACCAGAAAAAGCTTTGTTGCTGCAAAGCCAACACAGGTCCAAAGACGCTGTTCCAAGGGCAGCAACACCGTCAAGCCTCCTTGGTAAACAGGTATAAAGAGCTAAACTTTGTGTCTTCATGTTTTCGTTTATTCTACTCTGTTTGTTGATCCTTTGTGTTCTCCTGAACCTGAGGAGAAAACAATTAAAGAAACTTCAAAATGAGTGCTGTAGCAGTTGCCTTGCAGTTAATTTACTTGTGTTATGCTTCCAGGTGTCCTCAGTGTAAGAAAATATGTGTCAAGAAGAATAGCCTGGTTTGATCTGAAATAGATACTCATACAGTTAATAACAATGTCTCTTCATGTTTTTCCAGTCTGCTTTCTGAGCCCTTGCTAAATCTTGAGTAATTTAACAACACTATATTCAGATCTGTCCACACCTTTTCTTATGTAAGTATATAAAATAAATATATATTTATTTACACACAGAGATATAAAAATCTAAACCAAATCCCATTGATTTGGATTTTGCTATGTCTACAAGAACAAACAAGGAATGTATGAAAATGCAAATGTGGTTAATGCTCATATACATCAGTGCAGCATTTCAATGCATTTCAGTTTATGGAAGACATTTATATGGACCTATCATTAAGCGCAGTCCTGTGGGTCATCGACTTGGCTACTTTGTCTTTCAAAAATATGCTAGTTAACTTAAATTACCTCATTTCTAGACTAGTAAGCTCCTGGAGACCCATGTATCCTTATACGTGAGTCAAAGGAAGCAGACAGACTGCTGAGTCTGAGTGAAAAGGAAACACACTGTCCTATAACCTGCTATAATTTGATATAATTATAATTAATTATAATCATGGTTTGATGGTGCAAAGTTGGAAGAGAGTTTAGTCATTCCACTGAGGTTGCTGAAATTATTTAGGGTTTTCATATCAATCTAGTATATCTGAGCATGATCAAGAATTAAAAGGAAAATTTTATAAAAATGTTTTCATAAGTATTTCTCCAAAGACTGGGGCAAAAAGTTTGTTCTAGGGGCCCAGTAGAATAAATTTATTTTTTTTTTTATTCCTCTCAGTAAACATGGGCCTAGTAGTTCAGCTTGCAAAAGTGAATAACCTTTCTTCAATATGATATACCATAGAAAGAGAGAAAACAGAGAGGTAAAAGGTGTATCTCATATCCTTCCCTGAACAAGTTCTAAGGAAAAAATTCCATGGGCACAAAACAATTAAATGAATAAGACACTGGTTGCTACCAGTGGAGTTCAGTTTTACATTTAATCAAAGTGCTAATTGAAATTACTTTGGTAGTGGCTGTGCAATTCCCATTAGAGGATACTCCACATTACAAAGCTGCCACATATAATCTGGCTCCAGTGACAAAATCTGTAGAACCAAGGTCCAAGACACAGCTAATATGGAAAAAGAATGACCTCTGACCACAAGAGAGACAAGCTGGCTTATCAGTCAAGCAGTGCATGTAGTTTTGTCTCTGTAGGTAAATTAATAGCCTCACATCATAGATTATTGTGCATTTTTTTGTTTTTGATGAACGACACTGAGTATACTGGTTTAAATGGTGTAGTGTGTTTATCAATGTACAGTACAGCATTTAAATCCCTAGATTAAAAGAACTGACATAAATATATATTATGGAAGTCTAATCATACCATGAAGACATACAAATACTTAAAAATGGAACCATTTACAAAAGAAGTAGAAAAACTGTCATTATCGTCAATACGTACTATAGAACATGAGAATACATGCATATACATCTCCTCTGTCCATATCTAAAGGTCAAATCCTGTAAATGCTCCCAAGATGGATCCTCTGAGGATTTACAGAAGCATGCTGAAGTAAAATACAAGCCAATATATATTTTATGTGCAAGGAAAAAGGAAAGAAACTAAGATCATTATTCAAGCTGAACCCCCTCTAGTATTTGTTTTAGATCTTAAATACTGGTAAAGCACCATTTCTGCAGTAGTCCTCTTTCTGCACAGTCTGACATGTGGTACTTTGTGCCTGGCTGGGAACTATTCATTCTGGGTTTTGATTAAAAGACTGTACAATGTGCAAGGCAGCAGAGAACTCATCCCAAGACTTCTGAGTTATTTCTGTTCTGCTAGAAGCTGACATTACACTGACAAGCATCTCATAGTTACTTTACACTTGCAAGTTTTCACAGTTTCTCATCTTAAGGACACAGTCCAGAGGAAGGCATTTTTTTCTTTCCTAGTTTATGTACTTTGTTGATTTGTGAAAGCATATCTTAGGGTGTTTGATATCTTTTGGCTTTGTATTGCAGGCACAGTTTTTCTCCTAGTATCAGCTCCTCTAAAACCTGAACGATTGACTTTTTTCCCTTAACTTGTTAACTTAATGTAGGTTGCCTTTTTCTGCTATTCACTTAGATTGCATTTCTGCCATATCAGATAGAAAGGAATAAGAAGAAAAGGAAAGAAAGAAGAAAGAAACCCCCAAACCACTGCTGTTTCTCATTCTAGTTACTTCTATGTCACAAAGAAAATAAATCCCATAACTCCCATTATGGGAATACATGAAGCCTGAGGCTCCTCTAAGCTCCAGTGTATGAGAATTAGGAAGAAAGAGTTTCATTTTAATACAATTTTAGAGTTGAGACATAGGCTGAAATTATATGAACCAAATTGTTTTGGGCTTCCTATGATGCATGAGCCTTGATTTATAACACGACGACAAAATTTCATTCAGCCATACTTCTTTATTTCACCCTTTAGCCATTAAAGAACTGAATGCTTCAAATTCCAGAATCATACTTTTTTTCCTTATTTTAAGGTCAACAAAACTATGCTGCAGCCTACGACTCTTTAGTAGAGGTTATTACATTAAGTGAATGACACAAGTACACAGGCAGAGTGAGAAAAAGGCGAATCAAAGCATTTAATCTACAACTTGTCACCTTTTACAAATTGTCTTGGAAAAAATGCTAATCACACTGGCTTGAAATTCACTTGTCTCTCAGTTTCTGCCCCATTAAACAGCATTATGTCCCTTAAAGTCCTTTCCAGTTTCTTATACTTTTAACTCTCTCCCCCCACCCCTCTTTTTTGTTATGCCAGTTGTCTTGCTCCATCATTCTTCCTGACAGACTCCTCTCCCTTTAGCTTTGGCAGAACACTGCTTTTTATTGTAGTGCCCGGGATCTGTTTTGGTGCTCAGAGTGTCAGCTTGTTTCTGGAAAGACACATCTGCTTGGAAGTGAGGATCGCGTCTCACTGAATTCCTAATGTAAATGATTTAAACTCCATTTACTGGGGCCTGACTGGGAGCCAGATCTTTCCTCTCTTTTCCTTAAGTATGCATGAAGAAACACAAGTGCCTAACTCCCGAAGATGTATCTTACTAAGCCAGAGGACACAGTACCTGAGACTCGATGCCCAACTCTCAGCTTCCCTGTGTGGGCTGACATCTACATTTTGGTGCTACCACACTCTGGAAACCACTCAAATGGGGCACAAGCTGATGGGCACCATCTTTGCCACCTTTCTAGTGGGGAGGGAGGCTCTCCCAACAGATGGAGGAACACTGGGATGCATTCAGTGGACCAGACCTAATGGATTCCTCTGCTGTCTTGGGAAAATAACTGTCAACTAGAGGAATAAGGGCACACATATCCACTTCCATAGCAACTGCCGAGGTTGACAAAGTAAGGTGATGTGGAGGCGGGGGGGGTGGGGTGGAAATGACATAACGGGAGATTTTTTGGGGGGAGCAGGAACCTCTGACAACTGATTCAATAAGCAAACGTACTGTAAGCAAATGCAGTTCCTTCACTTCTATCAGAATACATTGCTTTTGAAGTAGAGAAAGACAGGTTCATATAAGAGAAAAAGAAATAAGATGTGAGGTAGAGACTATTCCTATAAAACCATGGATTAGATCCTGTAGCATGCTTAGTATCAAACCAGTTCTTTCTCTGATAAGTCTGAATATATATAAGACAAAAAGTGGCTGTTATTTTCCTCTAAATTGGCAAAACATTTTAAATAAAGGGCAAAATCCTGTTTGCTCTTTTTATTGCATTAGAAAAAAGCAGTGTGAACAGATAAAGTGTTCAGGCACCAGATGAGAGCAGACAGAACCAATAAAATCAGAAATAAAGATGGTGTTTTATAGGGCTCTGGTGGATGGGTGAATTATACCTCTGAAACATATTTCACCAACTTACCGTGTACAGGTTTGATGGTAAGTAACCCTTTCTGTAATTGCTGCCTAGTGTTTGCTGAATAGCGCAAGGCAGTATAACAGTAATAACAACCTGTGTAAAACTCTTCCAATGACCATATAAACACCAAGATTGAGGTCTCTAATAGTGCTGTAATGACTGTATAATGAATTACAGCACATTAACGATTATCCTAGGACACACAGTGTGCCATCAATAAAATAAGCCACATGCCAGCCTTTTCTGAGTGCAGATAAATGAATGACAGAGGAAAAGGTCAAGAGTATTATGTAGAGTAAGAGATTTTCTGGGCATAAGATCATTAGATCATTTAGACTCACCACCTGTATAACACATGGTAAATAACCTCACTGCGTGGCCCTGGAATTCGTCCAGGTATCTTGTGTTAAGTGTATGCATATCCAAGAGGGCACCAAATCCTGATCTGAAGTCACTGAAAGAGAGAAAATATGACACTTCCTTTGGTATGGTGTTTCAGTGGTAAAATATGTGCATTGTTGCCTCATTCTGAACTAATTCAGTCATTTTTTAAGATCCATATGTCTGTCCTTAGGTGGTTAAATGCTTTAGGGAGTATACCAGCATGACTTGACATGTTTAGACCTTATTTAAAAAGAAGAGCCATGGGAAGCAGGAATTCTAATTGTTAAAAAGAAGCACTAGGACTCACCTCAGAATTGATTTGTCCTTTGTGAGATTAGTCTTCAAGTGGTGACACATCATCCCTGGGAAGACATCCTGTCAAAAAAGAGAAAAAGAAGAAAAGGGATTTTTTGGTATGGATACCTGAAGTGATATAAATATTTTAAGAAGAGCGTGATCATATATTCCTAAAGGGAGTAATAACAAGAGAGTAGGGAATGTTCTGGCTGAAAAAAAGGAAAGATCCTGTGTAACAGACCAGAGACTAACAGAATGGACTTGGTTACTAAGTTTAGCTGCAACTTTTGGCAGTTTAATTTGCTGAATAAAAGCTACTATTCAGAAAAAAAACCCCACCAGATGTTAGTCCAGCAAAAATAGCTGTTTTGCAAGATGAATATAGTCATGCTGAAATAGCCACGGATCATCTATAGTTTCTCTAACTGCAAGGATGCTACTGGCTGGCAGTGGGTTGAGAATCTGGCATGCATTGAATCGAGGACCATACATGACCTCTTCCCCCTCAAAGATATGGAGGACATTTCCCAAAGCAAGCAGTCAAGACCTTTGAGGTTTCTACAGTCCCACAGCGAATTATTTTCTGGACTTAGAACAAGGGGTTTCACAGACAATTGGCAGCTTCCACAATATAGAAAGAAATGATGTTGCAAGCTGTACTGCGTGGCTGTTTAACTAGCTCCTACAAGCAATTGCAGGCATAGGATATGCAGAACAAAGCTGACTTTGCAAAAATTGGAAGTGCAGATAATGCACTATGCATCAGAGAGGGGTCAGGATTTGTAAAGTCTTTTTCTAAACATCTGGGAGCAAATTCTGACCTTCACTGGGTTTAGTGAAAAAACTAAATGCCACTTCATGAGCTTAGGTTTGCTTTGGTTTTTCCCCCCTGCATTTTCTAAGCTTGTGCATTCAGACCTTCTAAAGCAGGGGCTGGTAACCTCCCAGAGAAGCAAGAAGTTTTGCCACCGGATGAGACAAGGGATCCCAGCTCCCATGAAACTGCAAACCACAGTGTGGACTGGGAGCCACAGTCTCCTTCAGCATCACCAGGGGAAGGTGCTTTCCCTCCATCCTACAGATTTCTCCATTTCAAAGGCCAAGACAAATTCTTTGTAATGGGCAAAAGAATACAAAATTATTTTATGACACCAAATACCCTATAATTAACTATATATTGAGTTAAATGCATATTTACTTACAGAAACATAGAAACCTGAAATCAAAGAAGAAAAATTAAGAAATAGCTTAAGAATTCAAGAAAAATTACATACATACAAATTGCAAACACATGAACACAGGAGGGGTGCCACATTAAAATCTGTATCTTTTAAAAATATTATTTCTCAGCATTTCATCAGTTCTCTGGCCCTTCAGGGGCCGAAGGGTTCCTTCTCACAGAGCACGCTGAGAGTGAACCGGCACAGAGGAGGCGAATGACCTGTGCATCGCCGCACCTTCTCTTTCCCAGCACAAATTCACACCATGGGCTAAATGGACTTTTTCTGTTCTGGGCCCGGGGAGATTTGGAGGGAGCAAATGGGAATTACTAATAGCCTGCCTGCCGGTAAGAAATACCTTCATAATGGAAAATATGCCTGAATCCCAACTTTTCATGGAGTATTGCCACTTCGTTGCTTGCTGCTAATGAGTTCTCCCCTTGCAAAAAGATCTCCCGGGGATATGGAATACAAAAGGGGGAATGTAGTAAGCTCTCAGCTCTGCCCACATTTGACAAGTTTTCAGGTGTGTTTTGCTCCCTTCTGCTTTTCTTCTAATTGAGAGTAGCATATGGCCACTTGTTAAATCTCAACAGGATTTCCAGCATTATTAGAGTCATCTAATAATGCTGATGGATATCATGCGGGAAAGGGAGGTAGTTATGGTGCCTGTGTGCCTAATTTTCAGAGAACTAATTAAGAGTCCCTGGAAAATGGGTTTCTGAAGTATTACTAAATAGAAAAAAAACCAAACCCCACAACTGAAAAACGCAGTAACTAGATTCACTCCTGTGACATTTCAATAGTTTCAGAACACAAAAAAGAGAAAACGATCCCAAACAGAAAACATGGGAGACTGGAATGGACTAGGTCGTACTTCTGAATCACAGATTATGCACCACAGAGAGTGGAATAAGACTGTCATCCCCATTTTTACTTCATAAACAACAAAATTAAAGTTGTTCTTTCTATTAATTTCTTTAAAAAATATTTTTCCTGACAAAAAACTTACAATTTGGTTAATAACGACAGAAAAGAGAAACTGTACAAATCACTGCTCTTCTCTCACTGCTGGACTAGAGATATGTATAGAAGAGTCTGAGTGAAAAAATCATCAGTTAAAGTTTCAGCTGTTTTCCAGAAACATCCTACATGGCCACGCCATTGAATTCTGCAGAAATTCTTCTGTCTTTAATGGATTTTCATCAAGGCAAGAAGCTATCAGGACACCTGGTTTTCCCCTTTCATTGTAAACATTAAGTAGCCTTTTGACACAGTTTATATTTTTCTAAGGAAAAATAAAAACAAACCACAAGAAAACTAACAATATGAACTTCGTGTACGCATGGATTTTGTAAATATATTCCAGATCAATATGAAAAAAAAAAATTGGAAATATAAAATAATAAGGGAGAGTTATTTGTTAAGACAGCTGTGCTACGCTATGGAATTGTATAGTGTGAGAACGCCCTAGCTACAAATATCCTGATGTTGCTGAATGACAGATTTTCTATATGAACAGAAATACAACCAAACATTCAGAAGTTGCTTTTATGATCGTGGTAGGATGTCCTCTCCCCACTCTAATGCATCTATTCATCACTTCAGCCACTTCTAGATTGTGACAATGAATTTTCATTTTAAGGAAGTGCTTGCTTCCTAATAGAGATTTTATTAAAAAGATTAATATTGAGTCCCTTTTTTAAAACACACAACAATTTATCATTATAGAAATTCTTTAATGATATCAAAATACATATAAAAGATTTATGAAGAATTAGAATGGTTCAGCATAATCCAGTAATTGAGTTTCCAAGTTCTATGGCTGTTGACATTAAATCTACATGATTTGATCTAGCATGAAATTTTGGTTTCTCTAAAACACAAAACCAGCATATAGATATATGTTTTACCCATGGTGCATGGGAATTAGTTAAATTTTGATTGACAGTTAAGGGACCATTGATTGTGCAATGTTACCTCTCTCTCCACAAAATCAACACAATAGCTCTACGCAATAAACCGTTATGTCATTGACAAAGGTTAGCCACCGAGTGCCCTTTAAACATCTGAGCTGATAAGTCCTCACATCAGAAACCAGAGATCTAAACATTTTGCTGGTTCTGCAACACCATCTGAACTTAAATTAGAGTAATATGAATTACTATTGTGTTGGCTTCTGCATGCAAGAGTGAAACTTGGATGATTAAACTCTGATGTGCAGACTGATAACTTGATTTGCTTGGGCAGTTCTTCTGAAATAGCACTGTAAAAAAGTGTTTGAGGTTTATTTTGCCAAAGCACTGTAATGTACTGTCATAACTTAGCAAAAAGTAAGGATGGCTTTACATACAAAAATTTCCAAAAGACCCACCTTATTATTGGGTAATAACATTAAGTAATTGCATTAAAGCGAGATAAATATGTTTATCCCCAACACAGATTTGAACCTTTATTCATCATTTGGGATCTTGCCATGAATTATTCACATTCTAAGAGCCAAGTCAACAGACGGTGCATCAGTAACCCTTCAGAGACCTACTGGTTGTGGAAGGATGCACTCTATCTTGACGGTAGCTGACCCATTTGACATTGTCCAGGACTAAGGCTATAACAAGCTATAAAAAGTGCACTAAATAGAGAACTTTCAGAAGAAGAGTTTAATATCTATGATGAGCCACATCTTAATTCGGGGACTGTATTTCATTGCTGAAAAAAAATTAATTGATGCAATTAATTATTTATCTCCCATGAACAATCTTTTGAGATAAACTTGTATTTTGTTAAGTTTTTGTTTTTTCACAATCAAAGAGTGAAGTAAGGTTCATTATAAATACGATTTAAGTTACCAGATCTAAAAGAGAAAATTAGAAGTGTTGATTTTT
Organism: Calidris pugnax; assembly: GCF_001431845.1. Classification (NCBI taxonomy): domain Eukaryota; kingdom Metazoa; phylum Chordata; class Aves; order Charadriiformes; family Scolopacidae; genus Calidris; species Calidris pugnax. The sequence goes on from NW_015090920.1 coordinate 15,947,347, forward strand.
TTTTTGGCATGTATTTCCTCATAGATCTCAGGTAGTATATCAGCAATAAGTTCAATTCAACATACTGCTCATTGATTCTTTTCAAATATCCCAACTTCTAAGAGTTGGCTGAAGTTTACCATAGCAGTCAGAATGTCTCAATCAATTTCTACATCTGAATCATGAAATAAATATCTATAGCTCACCACTGTAAAAAGTGCTTGGGATCTTTTCTAAATGTCTGAGAACTGAAAATTAGAAACTCTTGCTACATCTCCCACTCTTGCAAGGTATAACTGAAATAAGGAAAGTATTAAATTCTTTGTTTTCACAAATTATTGACACATAGAAGGATCTCCTTTGCAGGACTCTGAAATAAAGTAGAAGTCAGGTTTGGTGGAAAATTGTTAATTTGATTTATAATACAATATTTAACATTAAAACAGAACAAAAACCTCTGTGTTAAACTATCAGAAAAAAAAGATAATGAAGTTGACTGAGCTCTACAGAAACAGTAGATTTTGATTATTTTGAAATATCTTTGATTCTTATAAAGGAGGACAAATTTTTAAACTAGAACTTAGCTGTTTTCAATCTAATATTCAGAGACTTGTTCATATGAAAATATGTGCAAAAATCAAGATTTCTTAGTAATAAATTAAAGGATTTAGCATTCTCAATGAAGTCTCTTTTCAATTTAAAAAATAATAATCTGAGCTCAACTGAAACAGTCATTAATTTTTTAATTATTTTCAAGAAGAAAAAATATTGTGGGTTTTTTTTTCCCGTGTCTTTAAATAGAACTATATCATTCAATAACAATTTAAGACAATTTATTGCAATATGGCCATTTCTTCCTCAAATATTAACATAAAATCATACCAAAATATTTATCATACAAAAATATGTAGCTGCATATATATATATATATGAACTGTTGTGCAACTCCTGCATTTAACAGCTAGACACAGCACATTTTATTACTTTACACCTCCATTTTAAGCAGGAAATCTCATTTGAGGTCTCTCCTATCATGCAGTTGTATCCCAATGGTGTCAAAATGTGAAACAGAACAAGAGAAGAAAACAAACTACAATGTTTTTTGAAGTATTCCTACAACATATGGGGATCACCTTCAGCTACTTGATTATTTTCTTGTCGTGGGACACATTATGAATGAGAAATTCATTTGGATCATTTCTTGCTTTTGGGGTCAGTGAATGATCTGTAATTTAGAATAAAACTTCCCAAACTGGGAAGGTTATTCAAGTGACCTTCTGTTGGTAAGGCTGTGGTTTAATTTCAACACCCAATTCTGCATCATGAACCGGTATGAAACATTAGATCAATTACAAAAATGAAAATTTTCACTGGCAGAAAAAGGTATTCTGTGCTATAAAAAGTTCTCTTGTCAAAATTGCTTCTGTTGAAAGGATGCCAGGGAAATTCAATACACTGTAGACAGACCATAAAGTGGAGGTCCCTCACTCTGTGTTGGATTTACCTGGTTGTGTTCCAGAGAAAAGTAATAGTACACATCCGGGTGTATATATCCATCAGCCTACAGCATTTAACAAATTTTGCATTGACTAATTAAAAAACTAACATTATGTAGCAGGAGTTTTATACTTAAGGAATAAAAAAGAATATGTGTACTTGTGCAATTTTACATACTGTTATAATCTTTGTTTTCCTAGTAGCTAAATTCTAATGATGGTAAATAATAAGGAAAATCTGGGTAAGCTTTCTTATTTTCTTTCAAGACTGGGCCTTCTAAGTTGGTAGTAACTGGACTACTACTACTTGGTGGTAAACTTAATAACTATGGCAGGGTTTTCTAACCTTGGAGTCCTCAATACATCCCTCAGAGGGATTTGGGTGAAAATACAGAAAAATTACATATATGTGGCCTGATGGTACCCTTTCTGGTACAGATACGAAGGGACAACCAGTGGGCAGGAACTCTCCAGCCCTACTCCAGTGGCAGGTCAGGCTCAAAGGGCTGTAATGCCCATGGGCTCTGAACTGGGCTAACTGATGGTCCCACATCAGGGAAAGGTATTGCAGCTCCTTGGGGCTGGGCAAGGCCCTACTAACCAGGCAGAAAGGACACACTTTGTCAGTGCCAACACTGGCCTGGCCAGTGCCAAAAATAACTTTTCATGTATATTTTTAGTTAAACCTTGGTAGCTTGTTGTGATTAGACATATAAAGTCTTCCTTCCCACCAGTGTAACTCCACTGGCTTTATATTATTTCTGAGTTATACAGGGAGAAGTGAGAAAAGAATCATTCCCTGGGAGTAAAATTCCAATTTAAGTGTAGGCTTGTGTATAGCCACTTATTGAGATGAATTATATGAAAGTCATGGATACTCTGGGTGTAAATCCAGGTGGAACTGTGCCACTAATCTATGAATGTGTTGCACTCCTGAGAGAAGAAAAAACAAACCTAACGATCTGACAGCCTTATAAAAGCATTCCCATTGTGGCATAATCTTTTAGAAGAAAAATAAATCATACCCCATCTTTTTGTAAATTGACCTGTAAGTTACTGGCAGCAAATCAATAGGATACAAATGAAAAATAATAATGCAATAACAATGCTGTATATTATCTTGGACCCCAGACGAAAACTTGTAAAAGGATCAATATGATAAAGATTTAGCAGTGTTACTCTTTTACAAAGAAATGACAAAATAACATACTGATTTCAAAAGGTGGGTGTTAAAAAAACCAAATCCATCTGCCACAAAATGAAAAGATAAACCCAAATATAAAACACTTCCTTGTTTGTTTGTCTGTTTCTTTTCCCCCAGAATTTCATTAATTTGAACTGGCATTAAAGGGAGTGTTTTTTTTGCTTGCTTATTTGAAGAAAAAGCAAGCAAGCTTAAGTCATTATCATTAGCCCAAGAAGCTCAATGGATGAAAACTCGCTTTCATAGAATAGGAATATGAAAACTGTTGATTTCCATGAAGTACGTATGTGCACTTATTTTGTCTAGTGTTTAATTTTAACTGCTAACTCTATTTTCTTTTTTTAGCTGTTGTTTATTTGAGGTAGAGCAGTTAATTAAAACAAACTTTTCTTTCTTAACTAGAACAAAGATAGTGGTTTGAAAGGAGCTTATCCTCCATCCTTAAAAGCTTGCCTCATTTATAGAGTGGACACAGTGGACCTGTAGGTAGAAACCGACAGGTAGAAAAAGGTCCACCCATGTGGAGCTATGTGGAGTTGGGTTGCTCTGCCCTCAGGACTACAGAATGCCCTGTTAGGGACCCAGAAAAATTCCTACAAATTTTTGCGTGAACTGAGGAGTGAAATTTATGGAGGAAGAGGTAGGATTACAGAAAGGCTTAATTCTTAAAACAAAACCAAGACTGCTTATAAGCCTCACTGAATGAAATCTAAAATCAGTAGATTTGTTTTCTTCACGTGATTTCCACATTTGTGTTACAGAATAGAAAATGAAGAGCAGGAAAAGGAAGTGGAGGCTCCAGAGGAGAGAGAGGAGAGCAGCCGTGCAACCGGACTGCTGGTGGGGAAGCACGGATATTGCCAACATTGGCAAGTGCACCACAGCACTCAGACATGGCTGTGAGTCCCAGCATCATGGGCACTGAGGGAAAAATCACTGGAGGACAGTGGGCACACTGAATTAATCCACTCGATCTTTCTGTGATACACATTTCTATAGAAAGGAGCAAGGGACATTGACAATTGAAAGATTCCAGAAAAGAATATTTATAGTGCTAAATGAATGACTGCATCTGTAGTTCAAAAAAAAACATACCCACGTGGTGCTCCTTTACAGACATCTTGTGTGACACGCACTGAAGTCTACGAGGAAATAATTTTTAATGCCATCTTCACAGCTGGTATGTGCACAACCCAAAAGAGTCAATACTAAGGTCAAGAACTACAACTGATTAAGCATTAATCACTAATGTTATGCAATTATCCCTGTAGGTTTTCAAGGTGCTTTTCAGACAAGCAGAAAAGTAAAGACTTCACGTTGGCAAATTTAAAACTGAATCATAAAAGTCAGACAACAAAGGGAGAGGGAATGAAGACAACATTGACAGAGACATGGTAAACCTATATGAGGGCACCATTTACACGTAACAGTCTTGCTATTCCAGCTTGTTTTGTTGCAAGTACAAGATAAACAGTTGTCTCACGCATTAGGCTTAGTATCTACCCACAGCCACCTTATTGTGCCAGATTTTTATAAATAAAATCATGAAAAGATTGAGGCAACTTGTGCATTCCCAAAACTATGTAAAATAACACCCACAATCAATGCAACATGGCACATAGCAGTTACCCTTCGATCTCACTTATATTTTCATTCTGGATTAGTAAGTGCAGAGTGAAAATAATATGCCTTTCTTGAAAGGCAGCCAAAAGCTACAGTTTTCAAATTTCAGTTTGTGTTCAGAGCTTTATCACAATTTCATATGAATAAGTTCTTAGCTTAGAAATTTCCACAATTGCTTAAAGGTGCATTTGAAGTCATTTATCTCCATATGGGTGCACTGCTGTAGGAATTTTAAGAGTTATTTCAATATTAATCCACAGTTCATGGTTGTGAGTACAGATCAGAGATCCTCACACAGCTCCAGCCCCAAGACAGGCCACCACCTGCAGGGCGACAGGTGACAGTCCCCTGTTCCTCCCATTAAACTTGTGTGTATTTAATTTACTGTGACCTTGAAATAAAGCATGAAAATCTCATTAGCTGGGAAAACTTTTAATTCCTCTGGCATATCAACCAGTGTAGATGTTGGAAATTATTGCTAGAAGACCGTATCTGTCAGGGTATGGCAGGAGTCTCCCATCTTAGGTCTGTTTTTTTTTAGAAAATTGTGTTTCCATGGTTTTTTAATCCTTTTTTATAGTGTCTGTTTCTCCCCCTTTAAATGGCATTTGTTGCAAATCAGAACCACCTCAAAATTGAAAAATCTCACTTTGGGGCTGTTTTTAAAAAACAAAATAATAAAAATTCTTCATGGTAATAAGAAGTATTTTTTCAGACAGCTGCAGTTACCACCTGTTTGCAACATTTAAGGAAAGAAACCCACAGGCGCTTTTTCCAGATGTGCCAAACTGATCTTTACACTTATTCAGTCCTTCTGTTCTCTCTTCGTATGCTCTCATTGAAAAATCTTTAAGGATAAGTAGGAGGAGAAGGAAATACCTCATTCTGAGATCACCTTTGCCTGCTACTTTATGCAGACAGAAAAAACCAAACCCACACTGCTATCAGGAATATACTTTGACATCAAAGAGGAGTAGCAGGAGGTTGTTCCCATATTCTGCTGGGCAACAAGGCATTTAACAAGAGTAACCAGATGTACATTTTGCCAGCAAGTAGGTCTGCTGAAGACTGTGCCAACCCCTACTGTTTCTCGCTGCCCTTTTCCCGCAGATAAATCTGCCCACAGTTCCTCTGGATCAAGGTTTTATTTGGAGGGGAAGCGGCTCAAAACTTTAATCTGTTTTAGGCGAAAGTCCATCACTCCAGCTTTGCCTGACAAAGGAAGGGAATTAACGTCTTACTCCAGCAGAAACTTCAGGCATGTGCACCGATGACTGCTGCAACTGTGGAAAAAGAACAAGAATCAGTGTCCTTTCCCTTTCTACTTGTGTAAATCCCTCCTAGCAGTGAGGGAGACCCAGTGTTTCTGGTTTTTGCCTGTGGACTTGAAATAGTGAAAGCGAAAGGACAGGTTGCAGGCTAGATAAGGAAAAATCTTCCAGCAAAAGTGACACAGTTTCGATTTTAAAAATCCAGGAAAATATACCATACAAATATTCTTTTCTACAGTCAGGGCTAGTTATTACCTTGCTATGCTACCTCAGAGTTATATATATATATTCAAAGACCAAGAAACCAACTCTCTTCATCTGCCATAAAACTAACCAGTATTCTATTTTCTGCTTCAAAGTAGGCTGCTAAATCACACAAAGTTTTTCTTATTTCTTTTTTTTTTTTTTTACTGTTTTTTTTAGCTGCTGTACTCTTTTCTTTATGACTCATGTTCCATAAGAGCAGCTTAAGCTCAATGAAACAGGCAGTGTCAAACACTACACTGCCCTAACTGAGAAGAAACACAATTAGTTTTGAAATCTTTCATAGGATGCACAATTATCAGGACCTAATTTCTACAGCTGAGGTATCCCTGACTGTTTCAACAGTCTGGCATAATGCTTTAAGTCAAGTGGAACATTTTCTTGATTTTGATTTTTGTGCTCAGGTGTTAATATTAAAAGCCTACTTAGTCATAATGTGAAGCAAAACAGGGATAATTCAAACAAAACACCCAAAACCAAAGAAAGCCAGGAGAGAAAAAAAAAAAGAGAAAAAAAAAAATAGACAAGTCTAAGCCATCTTGGAATGAAAAATTTGGAAGCAATTCTTAACCTTCTCAATATTTGAAGAAGTCTCAAGAATATAAGGGTAAAAATATCACATATGGAAACACAAAAATGCTGTCTGCTCTATTTAAGTAGTACAGAAGGAAACATTTCCTTGCTTCACTAAGTGCCTTCCTTTCCTCTTTGGTTGACTACTGATAAAATTTGGAGATCTGGAAAGACCACACGGTGATAGGAAAAATCGGAATATTTTAACATGATTTTCAGAGCTCTAAGCTTAGAAATAGGCATTTCTATGTTGCATGTAGAATAGAAACTTAATTAATCTATTTCAGACATTATTGATGTAGAATATCTTGCAATGACCACAGGTTATTTGGCACTGAAACCCAGTAAAGACAGCGTTATGTTGTAGATCAGAGACATTTTCATAACAATGAGTCATGTGGTGCTTTGAAAGGATTTTCCAAAGGTAAAAGGAGAAGATTCTGCATTACAAGAGTCGTTTATTGAGTTTTGCATACATCAATAACACACTGGTCATTATGCATTAGATGTGTCATCAAAGAATATGTGATAGATATCCTATGGAGAGCTAAGAACTTCAAGTTGAGCTGCAAAGCAGTCAAGTTCATATGCAATATAGTTGATCAACCTCAAAATTCTGAGATTGTTGAGAAAAAAGTTCATCTTCATATTAAGACAAGGGGAAGGGCAAGTAAAAACCTTTTCTGAAAACTTTACATTTTATCCTCAAACATACTTAAGCCCCACCAGTGTGGCCTAGTGCTGGGTAGATGAAACAAAAGTGCTATATAAAAATTATAGTCTGAAATGAAGACCCATAAAAAGAGCTAAGGGTAGTGCCTCTTTTAATTTAATTTATGTCCAGAGTTGTTATGAAGGAAGACACTTAATCCCTAACATAAACCTGCAGGGAATATTACTTATCTTTAAGACTTGAAGGCTAGTGTAACGCAAGCTGAGAATTTTATCTTTTCATTGTGAGAAGAACTAAATTAAATGTTTTCTGTAGATATCAATGGATAGTTTAAAGAGGTGCTATGGTTGCAAGTCCTCTGAATGACTGAAGTACCACATTTCTTCTGCTTAATGAAAGAAAGCTTACAGTATACAATGAAAAATGGCAAAAATCTGGTCACACAGTATTGGGTCTATGATATTTTGATTATATTAGTTTGATCCACCTAAAGGAGCTATTTCACTACAGTAGACACATATGAAGTAAAAGCTAGAAGAACTAGGCATATATATTCAAGACTAGAGGACTTTGTTGTTTAAAGGTAATTTTAACCCACAAATAAACGTTCATAGTCATAATAAAAAAGACTCTGCATACCTTCATAATTATCACATTAGACGTTTTCCATCCTTCTTAATAAAAAATTATTAATAAGAAAGAAACTGGCCCCCAAAATATTTGATCACTGCTTTCAGGAAACTGGATCAAGGGGTGGGTTTTGTTAAACTTAAAAAAGTATATTTTAATGAGCCTGTTTTAAGCTTTAGACCTTCTGTCCTTCTTCTAGTTGGCTTCTGACATTCCCTCTCATGAGATTTCTGTGCTGAGGTCACAGATGCCTCAGAAATGTTAAAATATATTATGTATATAGGCCTGAAACATATGCAGTCTGTACTTAGAAAAAATCTAATTTTTAAAGCTGCAGGAATGCACGATCAAAGTAACTGTAACAGCTTTTTCAATAATGTTTCCACAGGAAAATTAAATTAAAAACACCAATTGGGAAGAATTCCAGCTTCAAACAATTTGTTTCTAATCAAGGAGCTAGACATTGGCTGGTGCTGGCGCCTTGCCCTCTCCAGGGTAAGCCCTGGCAACTTCTAAAATAACGAATCCAGTCATCTCACAAGACTCCATCAAAGCACCCAGAGAAACACAGATCCAGCAGATAGCTAAACGTGACAGGATCACAGACTTACCATTAGCACAAGGGGGTAAATAACCCACCAGGACAAGATAACGTTGACTTGTTGCACACAAATCTAGGTCTTAACATTTTGCTTCGGAGCAGTTGCCTTTGTCTCTCCCATGACGCTGTAACGTCGACCGGTGGATCCATTGGCCCAGGAAATCATGTTCCAACCCACGACCCTGTGGCACCGATGATGCAGTGCTCCACTGGGATACACACAACCTGAATGGCATCTTCAGCCTGAAGCTCTTGCTCCTCTAAGGCTGGGAGTTAGTTTTCCTTCTGATATTCCTAAAACACAGTTTTTCATAAACATAAAGAGAGGAAAGGATTTCTTTTAGACTTGCAGCCTTTACTCATAGTTCTTGCTGTGCCCAGGACTTGATATAAATCATCTTTCCCTCTGCTCATTATGAAGTTTCCTGCCATGATCATTTTTCACGCCATTCACGTTTCCATGCCATTTTTCCCTGTCCTGGCTCCAGCTTCTCTACTGCATTAGATTATTTATCTTTACTTTCAAGGTTCATTATTATTTACTCCCTACTTATTACCTCTCGTTTACTATCTGGAAATGGACTTTCTACTGTGTTTAGCGTGCAGTGCCAGCTTCAAACACCCGTGTATTACACTGTTATATGCGGCCGACCATTTCTTTCCTGCACTTTGGTTTTCCTCTGTGTCTTTGGCAGAGGAGAATGGACAGATGGTAACTGGAACCAGTGCTGAGACAGTAAAGCCTTTGGAGTGGACTCAATCTCCTGTCACAGTCCTTCCAAGCTAATGCTGTACAAATAAAGAACAAGAAAATACAGGAAAAAAATGGACACGCAATATGTAAATATTTCCTTAATAGCATTATTCTACATAAAATGTTACCCTTGTGACATTACGCACTGATAAATGAGAGAAATTGGGACAACAGAGCTAAAAATGGAAGTAGGGGGACTTGCAAGATGTGTCTCTAACCAAAAGGGGGAGTCACAAGATGCGTCTCTAACCAGGACTGCATTGTGAAAGCACTTAACGTCCACGGTATAATCAGCTATTAGTCTATTAGTTGTGGGTTGACTCTCAGCTTCTTCAGCCAACAGGAGTCCTGCTTTTAATTTCAATGTGGTTTGGAAGAGGTCACAAGGACTTACGCATTTATTCGCTATGAGGAGTTTTGAAAATGACATATTGGAAAGTAAAAGACAAACCAAGATGTTTCTCCAAATGTTTGGCAGTCATCAGTTATACAGGAGTATGAGAGTAGAGCTCAAATTAATACCCCTGATATAGTGTATCAAGCTGAGGCTTTCCAACTACTAATACAAAAGATGAATTCTCAAACACCAGACACAGGTGACAAGATAAGAAGCCCAGCACATCATGTCTAAGATATAAATGGATCCATCTGTCAGCAGTAACTTTATAAGTGAATTGCTCTCAATTATGTTAGAAACAGCATTTAATGAAATATGATTTTAAAGTACTACATAGAGGAAGAAAATGTGCAAAGTAAATTCCTGATATAATGAAAATTGAAGAGAGTGATAGATTTTGCTATTATAATTGGCAAACAGAATGGAGGGTTTTGATAGAGATGACAGTAGAACAGCTTTTGGCATATCATTTGGCTGGGCTAGCAATCTTCTAATCATATGTCCAGCCTGTCTTCAGAGGTCATTTTCAAGGTACAGGTTCAGATGAGAAATAGCAGTGTTATATGACAATTTCACTGATGGCTGCAAAGAAATGTTCATTACGTTGCCTTCTTGCCACATGAGAAGGGTCCCATCATGTATCAAATGGTGGAACAGGTGTCAATGAAAAACTAGAGTTTAGTTATTCTGAATTTAAATCCTTCATACAGTCCAAATTCAGTCTTTTCTTCTATGACAGGAAGTCAATGAACCCATATTAATTGTCAGGCAAATATTCCCCTCACCCCTACCCCCCACTTTTTTCTGGGTTTTGGATTTTTGGTTGTGGGTTTTGGTTTTTTTCCTTCAGTATTTGTTATCTCAGCCATCATGAGAGAGTGGTTGGGAGAGCGAGCCCCAGTTTAGAAGGGAATCTGGAGGTATGCCTGGCTGTGAGAGGTGTGTGGATCTCAGACACACAAGGGTCACAATATCCATGAGGAAAAGGTAATGTGCCTGTGAGAATCGACAAACAATCTTAGATCTCTCATCTGTGACATTCCACATTATAACATATTTGTAGATATATTTTAACTTATATTATTTAAGAACTTCCTAGGATTATAGTTGGAGACTAATTAGAATGCCTGAATTAATGATACTGTCCTCTCCAAGTTAGATTCATCCTCATATAGTGTTTGGTTTTGTGTCAGACAGGCATGGATTGCACAGGCAGCCCCACACTTGCCGAGTAGAGAGCTGAGGGACTGTGACACATTTTTGTAGGCTCTCTCTTAAAGCTTTTCCTGTAGCCTGGCTGCTGGAGGCACACCACCTTTTTTTTGAAAAGCGGGCACCAGTATTCTAGCCTTAGAGTCAGGATTTAATAATGCTGAATTTAAAATTATTAGAAATACCATTGCTTTCACAAGTACACAAATATTGAATTAATTATTACATGTATTTCAGATCAGCTGAATTATGAGTAGTATTTTGTTGACTGATTTATGTTGGAAATTCACATTTACAAATTATATTCACCAATAAAGTAGGCTCAGGTATGACATAGAAGTTATTGCTGTTACTCATGAAATATTTTCTACTTTGCTTTTTGTTCTTGGGAATGCTGTACACCAAGCAATATATTTCCCATATGAAATAGCTTTCCTGAAACATCTGCTGCCAGAAAGTTTGTCTGGAACTTGCAATGATGGATGAATTTTTGACAGGTAATTGCAATTCAGATCAGATGCAGACAGATTTAGTACTAAGAAGCTCCCAGTTTATTAAAATCACCATTGATTTATTTAAGCACCCCCCCTCTCTTTTCACCACCATTCAGAAATTAATCACTTGGGTATGGTGTTCAGAGCTCATCCAGCTGCTCATAATATGAAATACATCAGTTTATCTTAACTTTATCTATCTCTCAGCACTTCTGAAGAACCTATCACCACAGTATCTAGTCACCACCAAAACCAACATGTACAATTAGTGTAAGCCTTTCATTAAAGCTGAAAGAAATTATAGAATTCATATCAGTTGCATGGTTTAAACTCTCCAGGCTTACTAAAGCAAATTACGTGTCAGTATCCATCACACCTATGAAAATGATGTTTACTTTTTTCTTAGACAGTAGCTGGAAGGACTGAAAGTTGGACTCCATCAGTAAAATTTCTCCCATATGTAACATATAATAAATTCATTACTGAATAGGTCTGCCACCGATATATATTTATATAAAAAAAATACACAGATAAAATAAGATTTTTCTAGATCATCACTGAATTTGTGTAACTGATATGATTATAGTAACAACGGCAAAATGGAAGAAGGACTCCATCCACTCATGAGCAATACAGGACAATTTCATGAGCCACATTAACATTTCTCAGTTAGATGAAGTGAGATAATTTGTATTTCCTTTGGTTTCCTAGACCACCTCACTGAATTGCTGTGGGTTCTGGTTTGTTTCCCTCCCCAACCTCCCATTGACGTAGCAGAAATTTTAAAAATTCATTAACATATTTTTTTTCTTTTAAAAATTCCTGTGTAACTTCCAGGACTGCAGTTCATTGCAGTTTAGTTTTGCTGAAATTGAGGTAAATGACATCTGCTGTTCTCTCCTTGTCCAAAAATCCAGTCATTTTATCATAGAAGCCCCCAGGTCAGGTGAGATTTAAGCTTGCTACTCTTTCCAGTTACAGTAGACGTCAAAGGACAAGCAAGAAAGGAGCAAGCACTTGGTGCTCCCCCAAGTGCTATTCCACCTGCCAATTACTTCCAGCTCAAAGGGATTTTCTCAGCCAGATGTAATTTTGTGCATTGACTGTCAAAGGTAAGTACGGTTTGGTTCATCTGGACATAAATGCCTGCTCCAATTTGTTTGTCATTTAATGTCTATTTTTGATGTTGGTCTTGGCCTAAACCACTGAATATTTCTTTTATTATTCCATATGCCAGTAACTTTACTTCAAGAAGAAACCTAAAGGCATGTCTACTTTTGTACAGATATCATGATTTCTTGCTGAAAACAACAATAAGGCTTGTTTTTACAATGACTCTCAAACTGGCATAGCTGTTTTGCTGAAGGGAATGACCTCTGAGTATACGTTCTTCTTGTACATGCAACAATAAATTATAAAAATATTAGTGCTTGTATTTTATACCGTGCTCTTACAAAAATAGCCATTCTTGCATTTAAAAAAAAAAATAATTAAAAATAATCTATTAAGAGATTTAGGCTGAGTTTGTGATTCTTCAAGCACAACTTTAGCTAGGCTTTTAGTGCCTATATGTAGGATACTCTTTCTTCAGTCAGCTATGAAGAATGCCCACCCTGTGGATAGAAGTGAACTTGGGCATCCTTCTTCAATCTTACAGTGCTACGTCACCTTTTTTTTCTCTATCAGTAGTGACTACATCTGTGGGGATTTTATGTATTTCTCACACAGACGAGGAAGATTCACATTGTTCCTCCCACCCCAGGAGCCATCACTTGTGATGCTTTTATGATTCTATTCACATCCCTCTGGATGAGCAATGCTGTCTCATCAAATATATTTAACCGGTTGAAATTACTCCATCTAACAATCTATAGACCTTCATTAGCTAATTATGACTCTCATAGGTGTTCGTTTTTCTGTACCTACATTTTCATGCTTTCTTAGCTCCTTTCCAGTCTACTCAACATTAGGACCACAGCTTCAGTGTTCGAAAGTTTTTAGTGTTAAATCCTAAGTGGTAAGAGGCATAGAATAATCAGAGGTTTAGAAAACATGAATTATAAGGAAGACTTGAAAGAAGTTATTTAATCCAGATTAAAGTATAGTGAGAAAGGGATATGATAGCATGTTCCCTGAGATGCAAACACATTAAAGGTAGCTCTAAAAAAGAAAAACAGTTATTCTTCATGCAGTGGTGAACAGGAGGAAGCATTAGAAGAGTGTAAATCCCAGTAAAGGAGACTGATGTTAGACATTTCAAGCAATCCAAGAGTTACAGGTTTGGTGAAGAGTGGCTGAAGAGCTGCCTGGAAGAAAAGGACTTGGGGGTGTTGGTCGACTGCTGGCTGAATATAAGCCAGTAGTGTGCCCAGATGGCCAAAAAGGCCAATAGCATCCTGGCCTGTATCAGGAACAGTGTGGTGAGTAGGACTACACAAGTAATTGTCCCTCAGCAATGGTGAGGCCCCACCTCGAATACTGTGTCCAGTTTTGGGCCCCTCAGTACAAGAAAGACATTGAGGTGCTGGAATGAGTCCAGAGAAGGGCCACAAAGCTGGTGAATGGTCTGGAACACAAGTCTTATGAGGACTGGTTGAGGGAGCTGGGACTCTTTAGCCTGGAGAAGAGGTTGAAGGGAGACCTTATCGCTCTCTACAACTTCCTGAAAGGAGGGTGTAGAGAGGTGGGGGTCGGTCTCTTCTCCCAAGTCACAAGTGATAGGACAAGAGGAAATGGCCTCAAGCTGCACCAGGGAAAGTTTAGACTGGATATTAGGAAAGATTTTTACACTGAAAGGGTTATCAATCATTGGAATGGGCTGCCCAGGGAAGTGGTTGAGTCACCATCCCTGGCAGTATTTAAGAGATGGGTAGACATAGTGCTGGTTTTTGTCAGTGTTACATTGATGGTTGTAATAGATGATCTGAAAGGTCCCTTCTAACCTAGACAATTCTATGACTCTATGATTATTAACTGAACTGGAGACCAAGTTATCTTCTGGGGGCTGATAAAGAATAAAGCAGCCGTCATTGAAATGTTTCAGATTAGCTGCTGCTAAGCAGATGCATCTGACTGAAATGAAGCTTTGGGGGTGCATGACCAAAGGGAGAAATCTCTGCCACTGCTGGAAAAAGTAATTTTTGTCCTTCTCCAGGCATCTACCTAAACTCTTCTGGGTTACTGACCCTGTGCAGAGGTCCACAAACCTGTAGAAAACCTATATTTGCCTCCTGATGAAGCTCAATCCTGTGGTTACTGCTGCTTCAGTCACTGCTAGAGCAAAGGGTGGCTAGAAAATACACCTCCGCACCCCACTCCTGTGTCTGAGTACTCGGTTCAACAGTTTGAGCCCTGTGGTTTGTGATTTTTCATAATTGACCTACTTTTCTGTGCCATTACAGGAAAGGGAAATATAGGTTGTTTTTTTTAAAGCTGTGATCCATGTCAGATTACTGGAAAGAGAGAGTAAGGAGCAATGTTTTTACCAATATTAATTCATCCCTTAATTACACAAGCTGTTGCAAAGAAATTATTCTTCTGTCAGGATTTTCCAGTTATGAATGCTTATCAATCTTTTAATGATTTTAAATATAATGTGTGGATTCTTCCTCTTGTGCTTATAAACAGTGGTTTAAATTTTTTAGTACACTAATATTTTAAAGAAAAAAAGGCCCACAGTGTTTCTGACAAGGCTGATTATAGAACATTAGAATGAGGACACACCTCTATTTAAAAAATGTTTTATAGGGAGTGAAGATTTATAGAGGTGTTCTGCTGATTCATGAAGACTAGATATGGAAATTAATTTCTGGAAATCACTCAGTGATGAAATATGTAACATATAATGCATTTGTCTGTAAGACAAATATGTGTGTTGGCTGATTAAAGAAGATATATGAACTTCTGAAAAAAAAAAAAAAACCTAAAGGAAATTATTCTCTGGAACAAAACAGCTAATTATAAAACCAACAGGAAATGAAATGTGTATATTGAATAACCATATAATTTTTCCTAAATAGGAAACCTTCAATATTAATTTCTAATGTATTTAAGTATGCAACTTAAATGTCTGATGGCACATATATATGTGAATATCTGAAATGTACTACTTTGCTGGTTCTAGTCCATTTTCAGACAGATGGTGTTGGGTATGTCAACCCACTGCCCAAAAGAAACAAAAGGAGAAGGTGTGGGATGAAGAAATTATCTTTGCTACAAAATGCCCCTGAATGTGACAAAGAGAAGTTTTTTTCCCAAAGAGGGTTGTTTTAGGGCACCAGGATACAAATATATTCTGGAGCCAACTTATGACAATAACTGAACCATGGCAATCAACTTCATAGTTAGAAAGGGAATAAAATAAAACCTAGCCAGGCCAGTCATTAACCATTGTGGCAGAGACTTATTGCAAGTTTGACCGTGATTAATCCAATATTAAAAATAAATCTTGATTTCATTGTCTACCTCAAATGCTGTTTGTAATATGAGACAAAATATAAAGACAGTGAAAAGTCTATGAAGAGTTAAAAATGCACAATTAGAAATTAATTTAACTCCATAAGTCAACTGATTAAAAGCCACATTTTTATTGTATATTTAAAGTTTTTATGCAGAAAATATGTGGCTCCTTACACAGCAGACACAGAAAGGTGGGTGGCGTGTTTTTTTGGTTTATTTTTGTTTTGGCTTTTTTTCTTCTTTTAATTAACATAAGAATCTGTCAATCTAAGAAGCACTTTTTTGAGAAAAAGCAGTTTGGCTTCAAACATTCAACAAGTGATAAATGAGGTTTTTCAAAAATAGAAGTGCCTACATGTGTTGATGAGACAATATGTGAATGCTGATGAATAAATATAATCTGCCTGAGAAGGCTAAATTTCAGCTTGTCCTCACATGTGAGTTATTTGCATTTCTACAGATGTGTTGATTTCACATGCCTTATGGACAAGAAAATGGAAACGTTAAAAACAGTTTTTTCCTATTTATGTTTAAAAAAAAATTACTCAGTTGCTCTGTGAGGTTCAAAGACTTGAAGTAATTGATGCTGTTTGAATAAAAAAGATCAGGGCCCAAATCATGGAGCTTATGATCTAAGATTTCTCTAGTTTTTTTGGAAAAATAGGAACAAATTGTGCACACACCCCTGAGAAAAGAAGACTTTGTAGATTTCCCTGAGACACAATGGTTCTAAACACATTCTCATAAATTTCAGCTTTGCCAAAAGAAGAGACAGTAGGACTATGTGTATATTTTTAGTTCAAGAAAAAAGATTGTGTGAAAGCTCAGCACTGACACTTTTTCAGATTTTTTTTCCTTTTTTTTTCTGCTGGGTTCAATAGAATGCATGATGTTCACAGGATTTTTTGCTTTTCATATTTCTTTTCTCTATTTTCTCGTCTATCTCATAAGAAAAAGAAAGAGAAAGAGAGGAAACAAAAAAAAAAGAGACTAAGTGTGCTTATTGCTTTGTGGTATACAAAATAGAGAGGGGGGAAAAAAGAAAGAAAAACAAAATTTCTAAAAGTAATAAGAAAAAAACTGAAAATAGAAGTTATAAATTTCTGTGAAGTAGAAGCAACTACGATTACTTAAAATTTCTAATTTCAACAACTCCTATTCAAAATCTATATATTTCTTCTTTTCTTTGCACATCCGTACCTTTTTTACCATGTTAAGATGGGATATAGAAAGAGGTAGCGCTAGCCAAAACTACAGAACGGCAAAGCAGCTGCATCTTTACTTTTAAGTAAAGAAACGTGACATGTTTGCAGTGTATAACCCCTTTTCTTTTCAGGAAAATTTCCAGTGGCAGAGCTGGTAGAAGAACATGTGTAGACAAGACCTCATCCTGCCTGTTGGCCTCGTGTAAGCTGCCTGGAAACCCCTGCAGCCCCTGCACAGCGGTGCCTAAAGCTGTTCTCATTCAGCTCCACACCCTGCTCTGGGAGCCCACAGCAGCAGCCAGGGGAAACAGAGGCTTAATAACCTACAGGTCAATGTGAAAAAAAAAAAAAACCAACAACCCAAACCTGAGCTCCAGTTCATCTCTTCAAGCATCTCGAGAGCTGCCTTCCTGCCGGTCAAGACATGGGGAAAGGAAGGAGCAACGTTCCTTGAATGCAACCAGGAAAACTGCAGAGGATAATAAAAGGAAGCAGAATTTCATTTTTTAGTCTGGGGTTTCTCAGTCTTTGTATTGCCACTAACACTACCAACAGCTAAGTGCTCACTGGCACCTCATCTGTTGTTATCAATCCTCATGATTTTCTGCTGTGGTTCTCACACATGAAACAACTGGGCACATTGCACCCAACTTGAAGGTTAGAGGTACACTTCTGTCTATGCAGTCCTGGTCCCCCATCAATGAGAGCCCACCCATACATCCCACAAGTGTCACGTGTCCCAGATCCAGCACTCCCCTCAGTCTAGCAGCTAGAAATCACACCTCAGTCCTGCAGACCAGAGTAGCCAAGAAGATTAATTTTCAGTAAACTTCACGTAACATGTTCACATTAAAATATTTTGAGATTGTGAAATGATGCATATGCTCTAAGACAAGATGATTGTGTTTCTCACTTTGTTGTCTCCACTGATTTTTTTCCTCTTACTATACTCAAAGTACACTCTGAGGTGGACACCATCTTCTTGATCCAGATATATCCAGGGCCAAGGAGGAGGACATCCTCATTTGTTATGGGGATAAGTGGATACTAATAACCAGGAGGTAATAGATGACCTTTTTTTTGCTAATGTTCTCCTATTACATTGCAATGAATAATAGTCCAGTCCTAAGATATTACCTCAGAGCCACACTGGAAAGCTGTGTGAGGATGAACCTTCTCGTGAGACAGAGCAAGCCTCAAGGTAAGTCTCCATTTCTGAAGAGCTGCACACAAATCCATACTATGAATATCTGTGGCCATGTTACTTGCAGCATAAGCAGCCATGAATTGAAGTTATGTATTATTTTGACCTTTCTAATCTGCTGACATCATATTCTTCCCCACTTTGCTTGTGTACTTGGGCTCTTCAGATTAGCGGTCTTAGTCTGACCTCTCCTTCAACCATGTGCACAGGTCACCCTTTTTGCCTGCACTGCCCTTTGTAGCTGGAGATTACTTCCCCTTAATTTCATTCACCATGTCCATTTTGTAAAGTTCACATCGAACAAACCTGTTTTCTTTCAAAATCATGACAGATTGTTCTCCTACACAGCTGTTTATTCATGACTTCATTCATGTCTTGAACTCTTCTCTCTTTGACTCTCAGGTGTGAGTGATCCTTAAGATCAAATCCACTTAGGCATTGTGTAAAGTGACAGTTACTTCACTGCTGTTAAAGTAAAGAAGAGAAGAAGAAAAAAAAAACATGTTGAATGACTGCTCCTGCATCAATCTGGTAAGAAAGGTCAGAGGCGTAGGGCTCAAATACACAAGAATTTCTGCCATATAGAGAATTTGCTGGTCAACTGTAACTAGTTTTAGCTCCTTCTTTACTTCTCAGTAGTGAGGACAGAGAGGCTGGGGCCTTTCTAATTGCACAAAGCTGTGTCTGTTATACAAAATATTTTAGGTCCTTATTTCATAAACTTTTACTACCTTAGCTCATCTACTCCAAGAACATTGTATCTTTTCAATATGCCCTATTGACACCCTCTGGCTAATGTGACAATTCATCATCAGCAATTCCCTATGCCACAGTTATGGTCTCAGTTCAATAAAACACTTAAGACATGCCAGAAACCTAGAAAAGCCTGGAATAAGAGTTAATACTGTGTGCAAATATAGATTTAAATTTAAGTGGCACACTTTTTTTTTTACCACTATGAGCCTCTGACCCCTACCATGCTACTGGAATAATTAACGAACATTGCCTAGGACGTGCACACTTGATCAACAATTGAATCTTCATTTCTATTTCTGATCTTATTCTTTAGCCTTATGGTATTTGGATTGAAATATCCAGCCTAATTGTTATCCTTCAGTACAGGAATCCCATCAGACAAAGAGATCGTTTTAACACCAAAAAAACATTAAAACAGCAAAAGACCTGAGCCCAGGGCAGAGGTACAAAGAAAACTGTGCATGTTACTCACAGTGTTTTGGTATCTCTACTCTGTTAAAGAATAAACATACTGTCAATAGCTTGAGGGAGGAAGATTTTGATGCCTTAGCGAATATGAATCAAAGCTGAATTCATCATTTGTATGATTCGCTTTGTAAAGATCATAAAAAGAATTAAAATAATGAAATACCAAGTTATAAGCACTGAGAGAATGCAGTAGGTTTATATGCAATTCCAAATATTCCTTGTAATCGGTGTGTAATGAATAGTCAATTGAAACTGATATCTGTTTATCTGTGCAATTTAGAAGAAAAAAACGAAACAGACCTTTTGCCATTTATATTGGAACTAACAATAAGAAACTATTTAGTAGATAGGTGAAAGATCAGCTACAAACCTTTTTTACTTTTCTTCAAAAACTGACAATGTATGGAATATAGCTTTAAAACTTAATGTGACTGATCCTATTTTAGTGTTCTCCCATAAAACTGTGTATTAATATAATAACAAGATCATGTAACTTTGATAAAATGTGGCATGCTTTGTGATTATTTTTATATATAATGTCAGAATTATTTGGAGAACAGTAAAAATGATTTAAAAGCTCTAGGCTGAAAATAAATCCATCTGATGCCATTCTTTCAGAAGCTGTCCTTTCCTCTGCTATTGTTAATGCTGTTATTTTGAGCAGAATAATTCCCACAGTTCTGATGGCTATCCAAAAAAGACTAGAAAATGGAGGTTCAGTACCAAACAAAAAATATTTGACAATACCGAACAAAAATAGCCAAAGGTATTAAATGATAAAACTCTCACCCTCACAGAAAGGAGAAAACTAGTGAACTTCAGATAACCTGTAAAATCATAATAGATGCAAAGTAATTCAGAGATTGTAAATAACATGCAGCTAAAAACCATCACCTTTGCCTGGTTACATTTGGCTAAAAAACTGTAGGACCTTACAGAAAGGTAGCTAAAGCATATTAATTCTCTTCCTAGGAGCAAACCTTACTTTGGCCAGAGAATAAGATCCTGAATCCATCTTCTGTGTCTCCCATGATTTCTGCAAGGAGAAAAACTTTTCTACAGTGAAAAGGACCTGCTGTCCATCTGTGCGTATCCACACTTGGCAATAAAGAAAAAGATTAGTTCCTTATCCACGTTGTTTTAATTAAGAAAAAGGCATAAGGTCTCTGGAACTGTGTGAATAACACAGACAAGTTAATCAACTTTTTATTCTTTACAGTCTAAGGCCTTCAAGTAAAAGGGTTTATTCTGTAAAAATACATCTATTTTTAATATGAAGTGATGAGATTTTGTTGATGAGAACACAAACAGAAAAAGAATTGCTTTCCAATGAAATCCTCAGAGGCAGAATTAAACCTAATAAAGTTAATAATTTTTGTCATTTTCACAGGAAATCAGCTCTCATATTCCATAAGAAACTTTGTTAAAGCTTTTAGGATGTTGTGAAACTGAGGTTCAAAATAATGCAAAGGTTCTTGGTGATAACAGCCTACCGTAGAGGTGTTTCTATGGTCAGGGAGAACTTACTGTGAAGAAGAGACAGCACGGGGTAAAGTACAAAAGTTCAAACTTGTGAATTAGTATAAGAACTTCGGAATGTTTCAGGATGAAATTCCTGATGCTTCTGCCTTGCAACAAGTGTTTAAATAGTTGATACTGTATTGCACTTGAAGCCCAGTGCACACCGGTATGGCACACACCAGAGCATCACATTCTTTCACATAATTAATTCAAAACTTCCAGAATCTAAAGTTTGCTTGCTTCCTTCATATTCTCTCAAGATTGCTGATATCCCGTATCAGTTGGTTATGAGGTATGTCTTTTACTACCTCACCAATGGACTTTAGCATGAAGTCCCAAATGAGAAAGATTTAAGCATAGATTTAAGATGAATGGTTGGTGTGACAAGGAAGAAAACTTATCCAAGGATTGCAAAAAACATTTTTATATCCCTAATTCTATTTTAAATATCACTTCCCTTACAATTCTTTCTCAACTGCGAAGTGTTTTTTTCAAGTAGAAATGAATAATTTAACAAGATTCTTACCAAGAAGATGGTTTGATGCTTGTTGAGAAGGCTGGGCTATAATATCACAGAGATCAGATTAACAGAAAATAGGTTATCTAATAAAAACTCATTATAAAAGTGACAGGATTGGAAGGGAAAAGGATGGGTCATTTCTCATAAGGAAGTGATGCATTACTGACTCTAACAATGTTAAAGTAAAAAATCAATAGTTTTCTTATTTTAGCCTTCATCCTAGGCTGATAGATTAATAACATTGCCTTTGTTCTACCTGTGCTTCCGCTTCACAACTAATACTGAAAAACACCCTGTTTCCCCTTTAATTTTTTCCCACTTATGTGCCACCAGCCAGCCAAGATCAATGCAGGGGTAGCAGCAGTGCCTACATCTGTACCCTACTGTTTAGATTCAGCGAAGAGACAGGTTGAATGTACACCTAGACAGCTATGAAGACAGTTCAATCATGTGCTACTTGTACATGAAGACATGTTCAATACATGTACTTGTACAAGAGTTCTTTGGTTGTTCAGATACCTAAAGCAAGACAAGACATTAGGAGCTGGGCCAACTCTATGCCAGCAGAGGTGATATGGGAGTGTAACAGAGGTTCAGTATCATGAGTTCTGGTTAAAAATATGAAATGAACTGTAGGTTGCCACAATGTAAATACTAATGCAGGGTAAGGTGAAAAAATACTTTTATTTCTGTGTTTTCTCAATGTTGGGTCTCATTTTACATACAGCAATAACAAATACCTGCCCAGTTGTCAGTAACCCACAGTCTATGAAGCAGATCCTGCCAAGCATTCTTCACTGCTCTAGCCAAAAGCCCCTTAAAAACTTAAACTAGAAATTATCAACAACTGTGGAAAAATTAAGTTACCCCACCACAAATTATACATTTGTGTCTTTAACAAAGGTCTGACTTTCCCCAACATTTTAATCCACCTGTGCAGATAGAAGTGTTTTGAAGACTCTACACGCAGAAGGGTATTGTCTGGGAGGGTATTGTCTATGTTTCACAAGCCAGCAACTATGGGAATTAGTAAAGCAGGCAACCATGAAATGGTATTCGTAATAAGAACAAACAGAACACAAAAAGATAATATGGTTTTATGTAAAATTTAATAAAAATACCCAGAAACAACAAAAACGTAAACTTACTGTGATCAGAAAGGTTAGAAATATTAGAAAAATTGCATAAAAGTATAGTAGAATGATGTCATTTTAGGTCGCTCCCCCAGCTCATGCCTTGTCCTTTGAAATACAGCAGCATTTTAGATTTGGAAGGTCAGGAGAAAAAAAAAAAAAAAAAAAAGGAAAA
>NW_015090920.1:15970012-16057007 GCF_001431845.1 Calidris pugnax
AAAAAAAAAAAAAAAAAAAAAAAGGAGATACATCTGTATCATCTCCTGTTTCTTCTCCCATCTCATTTCTGTTTTCTTTGCAGTGACCTGATGAGAGATCATTAGCCTGAAAACTTCATAGTCAGGATTACAATGGGAAGGAATTACTGGGTAACCTCAGCAGAAACTGCTTAGTTTTTTTCTTTGCAGTGACACCAAACAAAGAATTCATTTTTGGACTCATGGTAAATTAGAAAGAAAAGAGCACAAGACCATGACTGGAAAATGAGCACATGAAAAAATAGGGATTTCTTCTTCCACAAAAAAAAATCTGCAAACAATAGAAACAGAAATCTATAGATGTAGTTTCTCTGAAAAAGAGAAACTATACCTGAGAAAGAACAGAACCAAATCTAAAAGAGGACCATGCATTTCCTGTGCTTACTTAAAGAAGGAAGGAATGAAGCAGAGAACTTTGGCTAATGGCAAGTGAAGTACAAGTAAATGGTTGAGGGTAAGTGATCAAACACTGCGATGGGAAAAGCTGCATACTTTTCCCTTTAAGTCTAGAGATTAATTTTTCCTTCTTGCGGTAAACTTGTTCACTGGACAAGTATTTCTCCTCTAATAAAAATTAATACATGCTAAATCTCCAGTGAGTGCAATGAAACATCATATATTACAATTGCCACCCCCAAATCAATAATGTCACTGAAACCAAACTTCAACATTTTATATTAATGCAATTTAAATAAGCAATCAACAGCATATGGTAATGCTAAATCCAGGAGATGAGTCATCACATAAAAATGATTTTTTTTTACACAAGGGAAAGATTAAGAATATCTTTGGTGACAGAACCATGAGAATAACTTAACTAGCAAGTTTAAACAAAGCCCAAATACATTTGAAATGGACAGCTGAACAAGATAAGGCCAGCGAGTGATTCAGAGGACTGTGTACGGGCAAATACTCCAAAATGGGGATACTGTGAAAGAACCAACGGCACAGTAACCGTATCGCCCCTTTATATACAGGTCTGAGTATGAGGTGTTTGCAGAAGTTTGTGGGGACTGCAGGCTATAGCTGCAGAAGTGTTTTTGGCACAGCCCCAAATGTTTCCTTTCCAATTAGGTACGATGAACCATTAAAGAAGATCTGCAGCAAGTCGCTTGCCTAAGCAGGGGATGAGGATAGGACCAGGATGTGACTTTTTCCCCTTATATTTCTTTTTGCTTTGAGAAGAGTTGCTGTGGCTACCAAAATGATAAAGAAAAAAAGATCCTAATGGGCAAAAAGCCTGGAGCTCATGAATTACAGAGAATTACATTGACTTTCCCAGCCATTAGATAATGATGATCAGACTGAGGTGGGGGGAAGCTGAAAGGAAACTCCCTGTTGCTATCAACCTATCAAAACAGCAAAGATGGCAGCACCACTAGGAGAAAAAAATACTGAATTGTTGCCAAATTTTGATACTGAAATTTCATACAAAAACTCCAACAACAACAAACCCACTCAAACCCAACAAATAGTAGGAAGCAGTGTTTTACCTGTTTCCCAGGTTTCAGTGCTCTGGGAGCAGATCCCTTCTTTTGTCTTCTCCTGTTTGTGCACCAGAGACTCTCAGGTTTGGTCCATTGCTCCCCTCTTCTCACCAGGACTGTTCCTGTCCCACCTGTGCCCAACGTTAGGTCAACGTAATATGCCTGAGCATCTGTCCCTTATCCCCTTGAATTTTTATATCAGCTTCAAATAGAAAAGATTTTAACATAAATATTATGCAACACGTACAAGCAAATGAGTAATAGGACATCCTTAATGAAAGCAATCAACCGTACATCAGAAACCTCAATAGACATTTATGTGATGCATATGCCAGAGAAGGATTTTCATATAGGGGACACGAAAAAGAGAAAAATACGATTCATCATCATTAGTAAGCATTTTTACAGATTTTTACAGCAGCTGTGAGGGGGGGCGAGTAGAGGGAGAAGAAAAAAGCCCAAACAGAAAGCCATTAATGAAGGGTAAGAACCATCAGCTCCAGACATACTGAAAGATTTGATATGAAGGAAGTGTTGCTTGCTTCCCTTACATCATACCACCACAGCCATATGTTTTGCATTTTTTTTCTCCTGTCACAGTACAACATTATCATAACCAGGCTTTGATAATACAAAGAGCACATAATGAACAAGTCCTTACTTCTGCAGATTTTGTACCATTGAGGTTTTGAAGAATATTCACGTATTGCTTCCATGTCTTTTCTTTTATCCTGACAACTCTTCAGTAGAGACAATTCAAACTGCTCTGGGTTGGCCAAGAAAGTACTCTCTGTGATCATTTAACATAGAATCTGTTAATGAGTAACAGTGCAAATATGATAGGTAACTTATGAGAGTCTACGGTATGCTATTCTTAATATTTTTTTTTCCTAGATTTTTAAATAAAGCACTAGCTATAACATCAAAACATATGACAAACAATCAGAATATTAGCAAGTTCTACTAAGAGCAAGCTAGAAACCTTACTGCTATGAGGAATCAACAGCTGCTCCTCAATACTGAGGCAGGGTGCCAGAGCGTGGGGCAAACCATACATATTTGGGCTTCACAGCTAGCCAAGTCAGCTTGCTGCGTGGAGGAAATAGAAAACTAAGGCATCTCCTGTGCTGGTTCTGCAGGCATAGAAAACAGACCAAAGTCCCCATTTTGATAGTCTCCATCAATTTTCTCCTGAAGAAGTAAATACTGGTGGTCTGAGAGACTTGACATAAAGATGAGAAGAAAGGCCTTTCCCTTTTCTGTGAAATTTTTAAATTGCACGGTTCCTCTTCATCTTGCGTAATAATCTTTATACATCCTGGACAGCCTAAACCAGTCCCTTCATACTGCCTATGCATCAAAACAGTGTGACCTGAGCGTGGGTAGTGCTGCTGCTTCCCTGCGTCCCCCTTCCAAAATGTTCAGTTCTCAGATAGATAAATGATATAAAAAAAAAAAATCCAATTCCTGATCTAGTTATAATCAGTATAATCCCACAGAAATATTCCCAAAGCTTTTATACCAATGCTTGAGTTCAAGGTGGAAAGACTTAAGAAAATCCACTGTCTTCAGATGCTAAAACCTACACTATTTGATAAATAGGGATTTAGTTCCAATTAACAGGTTCAGAAGCAGGATGATTAAAGAAGAGAAAGCTCAGAGAATAATCAGTGCTAATTATACTAATGCTGCTAGTGTAATTATTCAGTTTCGCAACCTGCAAAATTGAGATAAAGAGCCATAAGATTTAGAGATGAAAAATCACTACACAGAAACTGTGGATGGTCATTATCCAAAATAACACATGACCACCAGTTGCTCTTGGGGATGGTTTGTCTTTTGTCCCCTTTCTCTGGGCTGCTAGAGGGACAAAGCTGCTCTGCTCTCCCATGCTCTTTAGCCCATGGCTGGGAGAATGGCCACAGAAGCCTCTGCAACGTCAGCCACAGGTGGTCTTGCCCTGTTCTCTCCCATTTTTCTCCTACTGAGAATATCTCCTACTTGGCCATATCTCTGTCTCATGGCCAGAAAATTGAGGGAGGTGATTCTGCTCCTCTACTGTGCTCTCTTGAGACCCCCCTGCAGTGCTGCCTCCACCTCTAGGGTCCCCAACATAAGAAGGACATGGACCTGTTGGAGTGAGTCCAGAGGAAGCTACAAAGATGATCCGAGGGCTGGAGCCCCTCTGTTGTGAGGACAGGCTGAGAGAGTTGGGGTTGTTCACCCTGGAGAAGAAAAGGCTCCAGAGACGGTATTGCAGCCTTTCAGTGCTTAAAGGGGACTCATATGAAAGATGAGGACAGACTGTTTAGTAGGGCCTGTAGCAATAGGACAAGGGGTAATGGTTTTAAACTAAAAGAGGGGAGTTTTAGACTAGATATGAAGAAGAATTTTTTTACAATGAGGGTGGCAAGTCACTGGCCCAGATTGCCCAGAGAAGTCGTGAATGCTCCATCCCTGGAAACATTCAAGGTCAGGTTGGACATGGCTCTGAGCAAACTGATCTAGGTGAAGATGTCCTTGCTCATTGCAAGAGGTTGGACAAGATGACCTTTAATGGTCCCTTCCAACCCAAACTATTTCTCTCTTTAAATTAAAGAGATTCTCTCTTTAATCTCAAAGCCAAGAAGTGGGTTCTTGGCTACACAGTGAGATTTGTCTCTCTATGTCTTCTCTTTTTTTAATTTATTCCTAACAAAACTGCCTGTCTATCATCTATTTTATACTGTTCTTTCTCCAGCTACAGAGGATATCATGCTTCAGGAAAATTCAGATTATCCCCAAAAGTAATTTCGATTTCCTAGTTTCACATTCAGATCACTATGAGCTGGCCTACCAGAAAAAGTCAGAAGACAGAGAAAGCAGAAAGTCTTGCATCAGTCCATAACACACCACAGAGATACTATAAGTATCCCAGACACTTAAAATATCTGCAGTGACCTAAAAGGAAATATATTAACCTAATATAGGCGTTCATACTGTTATACACTCAAAGAACTTATGTGACAGACTGTTGTTTTTTATGAAGCTATTTTTCAAGAGCATATAAAGTTCTCTCTCACGATGCACTAATAAAATAAACTATAAAAATAATTTTACAGCGACATGAAAACTATAAATCATAAGGACAGAAATTCATGGACTTATCTTTGTCTAATGCCTTGTCCTTGGGTCCTCCTGTTATGCTTATATGGCAAATACTCTCAAATAATCTGTGATTTTACATACTAGCTATAAAGTGATGTTTGGCATAATGGATGAGTAAATAAAAATTGTTCATCTCTATTGTGTTTCAACATTAGTTTTATGTTGTCCTGGCCCCGTAAGTTTAGGAGTATCCTCAGCATTAGTTCAAAGTAGTTTTTGTGATTTAATTTTATATTTATGTCTTTACTCAGCTGCAAGAAATTTTTCCAATAAATAAAGAGAGTGGCTATGAATCTTATATTACAGCTTTAAATTCTTGCAACAGGCTACATTTTTAGTGATGCAAAGGCTGGCGCTCATGGGCTCTTTCACGATAAATATATCAATGTCTGTCTGAACCCCCTGGTGGAAATATGGCTTCAATTTTTTTCTTAAAAACATGGATCAATCATTGTTGCCCTTGCCTATTCTTTTCTGTCAAACGCTTCAAATGTGTTGGAGTATCTGTAAAAAGTTTGAGAAGCACTTTGGGTACATGTCTTCCAATCCTATTGTAAAACATTTAACTTCAGCGCGGCTCTTGCTTGCTTTCTTTGAGATATACAAGGAGCTGATCCACGGTTAAAAATGATTAATGATAATCCAACAAATTCAACAGACTTTGTAAAGTAATGTAAGGGCCATTCTTGCCTGCAAAACAGCTCCCTTTGTCATTGGGATCTAGGTTATATGTTCTGTATCCCTGGAAGGAAGCATCAATGTCCTACCCCTAGATACAGGGGAGATAAGACCTATAGGTTTACACATTAAATAGGTTATTTTTCCATTTAAGTTGATGGTAAATTTGTGCTTGGGACTACAGTGCCATTAAGAACATTTTGCAGAATAATTTGAGAAACTTTCTACTTTACTGCACTGGCTAGAAATATTTTTTCTGTGCTTAGTGAATTTATTCAGGTTTTTTTTGTTAGGTGACTAACTCTTACTTTAAAAAAAAAGCAATTCCAGAGCAAGGAGACCTGGAAAGCCAGTAAGAATTAAACACTTAATTCTTTAATGTGGCATTTGGGTCTTGCCTGCTAGTTATGAAGGAGAGCCAACATCGTTTCTGATGTCTGTCTCTTACCAAAGTTAGATCAACCCTCACAGGTGGATTACAACGTAACTCTCTTAAAACTCAAGAAGTTTGTGACTCACTGAAAGGAAATTGCAAAGGAGAGACAGACAGGAGTGTGCTTCCCCTCATGTTACTTTAGCTTTTTTGTCAGTGACACACTCGCGTCTACCTGAAATGTAACGTGTGGAAATGGCTTTGATCCTTTTCTCTCTAATGATGTGTTCAGTTAGCAACCTTGTCATGAAAATGTGACACTACTGCCTTGTTAATGGTCACCTTATGTACGAGGTATTCTTTGAATGAAAGCATCAAAGATGTTCCTTAAACTACTTTACGGGAAAGTCTCTATTTTATGGCCATGTACACTAAAAAATTGCAATATTTCTAGTTATAGCACTGCATAGCTGAAGCCAGCACAATATAACCCACCAGCGATTGCCTGGACAGCCTCAAAGATCCCAGAAACTGACAAAATCTATTTGCAAAGCAATATCATCAATATTTGCTCTGACAAGTAAAAGCTGCCTTATTCTCAAGGAAAACCCAGGCTGATTTATTAATGAAATTTCTTTAGACTTATTAAAAAAAAAGCCCCCACAACATTGTGAATAGGAACTGAACCCCTCTGTCACAACATGATCAAAAAAAGCCTGTCTGCACTGCAAACATGGCATCTTCTGAATGAGAACCCCCCCAAGGCTAGCTCCACATCTTGTGGAGCCTGAGTAGATGAATGTGCTGGTGGCATAGGAGAAATACACCCTCCAGGAGCAAGGACCACGTGCCTATGCCTGCCAGGGCCATGAAAGCTGATGGCCTCACACACAATCTGCCAACCAGCCATCGGGTGAGGCAACAGACTGTACGGCTACATTGGAGACGAGTCTTTTTGAGGTAAAGGTGACAAATTATCATTGAATAATTCTACTGAAATCAGTGGATTTCCATCTCAATGTAAGCATGTGTATGAGTGTGCATATGCATCAGACCTACCTGAACTTATGGTCATGTAAAAAGTCCTTCTCAATCACGCCACATGGAGTTTCATCAAAAGAAGTTTGTATGAGGCTCAAGCTAATAAATAGCACGGCTTACAAAGAGAGGACACGCTGCTTCCTACAAATAAGAAATTATGTCTTAAATGAGTTGTCTATGATACACTACAATGAAGCAATTCATGTAAGGAAGACTATAATCCTCAAAAGTAATTTGTTTGTGATGGACAGAAATGAGTAAATTTTTAAAAAGTTTAAAAACATTAAAAAAGAGCCCTGACAGAAAGCACAAGAGCTCCTGGTAAGGCTATACCACACTTGAGTCCAAAGGAGTAGGGGGTGGGGAAGTGCTGGGCAGTGATTTCCACTGGCTTTTTTAATGTTTTCTCCAATATTCGACAGGCGAAGCTGACACTGACCCAGGTGCCTGGTTCAGCAAAAAAGCAGGAGCTATTACCCTGTCAGACCCTACAGAAACGTCCCTTTCCCATTTGCTCCCAAGGCATGGGCTCCAGCCACAGTCAAGGATCTGTGTCTAGCAACACAAAAGCAATTGTGACTTTTCTTGGGCAGCATTGCATGGGACCAGAGTGGTCACTCACCTTACTGCGTGGGGACTCTTTCTGGTTTCTAAGTGTGCCCCTTGTGTGTCCTTGTCCTTGCAGCAAACGCAACTATTTCAGGAACCCCCATCACTCCTCCTGCCCCAGTGGCAGAAGGAAACACTGATGTAGAACATCATAAAGTGCCATCAGCAAGTTGTAGAGGGCAAATACAAGCTCTACAGCACCTGGAGCCTCTGCAGGTTTTCAACACGCCAGCAGAGGTGAAGTTTGGGAAAGGAAACACTTTTGGTAGCTTGCCAGCCTTGTACAGCCCAGGCTGCCTCAATTCATGCTGCAGTGACAGATGCTAGCATCTATCACAAGTGATTGGCATTTTCTAATCTCAAAACATGCCACAGGTGGCTGTGATCATCAGCTAATGGGACAGCAAGAGCCCCATCTGCAGCCTTTCATGGCCTTCCATCCCTGGCCATCAGCAAGGCTGGCTCAGGGTGCAGCCAGGCTCCCCAGCAGCTCCATGTGCGATGATGGAGCAGCTCCATGTGCGATGATGGAGCAGCTCCATGTGCAGAGATGACAGGGCAGCTCGTGCCGCTTGTGAGCAGCTGGTACAGGAGTACGCAGGGACAATTGGCTGGACAGACAAATCAGACCTTTGTACCCGGCGATTGGGCTGTTGCTGATGGGATGTTTGCTGCAACAAAACCGTGAAGAAATCACAAGGGCGTTAATGGATTTTTACTATAGTTTTGTTTTACCCAGCGTCAGTCTTAAAATACTGATAAAGCATTAATTAAGTGTAGCACAACGGGAAAAATATAACGTAAGCATAGAAGTACTCTGAATTCTAGTTCCAGACTATTCATGGCCAGAAATATTAATTAAACAATTCAGATTAGCAAAAAGCATACTAAAAGTCATAGTCTGGGGGCGGGGTGTTTTATGAACGGTAAAAAAAATAAATTAATGGCATAAACTTCTTGCTATGAACTGCTTGCCTGCTCCTAGCTGCTAACTAGCAGATGTTCACATCTGAACCCGCTGTTTTGCACATATTGCCCTTATCCAGTGAGCTAATAATATAAATGAACAACCACAATACAGTAATCTATAGCTGAAATATTAGTTAATTAGTTGCTACCCAAAGCATTATGTGGCAATAAGTATAGCCAGAGAAGTAAGATAGCTTTGGAAATACAGACAGGTATGTCTTATTTTGTGCAAAACAGAAAATGAATACTTGATAACTAAAATTTAAAACATGATAAATTTTATGTACTGCACTGTAAATGTCTGTACCTTTGATAATACAAAAATGAAAGATAATATCACTTATTAATCCACATCATATGTCTATTCTTGTAGGCAGGCTGTTCTCATATGGAGCCTCAAAATCACTACCCTGCCCACTACCACTACCCGGACTGGATACCGCAGCTACAGGAGAGCAGGGCTACACAAAAGACAGCATCAGAACTCTTTTTGAAAATAAACATGATTTTGAATGCTGAAGAAAGGAAAGGAAGTAATTGAATGTCTATTTGCAAATGGTCTCAGAGAAAAAATGCAGATATGCCAGTGGCATATGATGTTAATGCATAAATACGAATGCCAGTGTGTAGATACAAAGAAAAATTACTGTTGATATCCCCAAGTAGCTACAATTCCGTGAGATGTCTGTATTGAGATGTGAGCAACAGCCAGGTGAGATGACAGGCACTGGCAGATGAAGCACACAAATCTCAGGTGCTGGCTCTGACCTGCTGGTTTGTGGCCACGAGCCCTTGCTGGGAAAGGTCCAACATGCAGCTGCCATGGTTACAGCTCGTCCTCTCCCCTCAAGATGACTTCTTCTCTTCTGTGTGAGGTACAGTTATGGGAAATGCACAGACAGGATACAAAATGAGTCTTTTCTCCCCTGAATCTATGCCCTTGAGTACAAAGCAAAGCAAGCTTATGCAGACACCCGATGGTACTGCTGCCTCCTGGACAGGACTGAGTAAAGCTCATTTTAGCACGAAAACATCTCCATTCAAAGGATCAAATCATAAAAGTAAATTTGCTATGCATGTAATGCTTAAATAACTCACATTCCTTCCAGAAGTGGCTTTTGTGGATGGTCACTTTGCACAGATTTTCCAAGTGTCTTTTGCAGCATCTAAGGCAACTGCTCTCAATTGGAATGCTGGCAACACTCGTTCGTATAAATGGGTCAACCCCCTCCCCCTGCCAGGAACAAACATGCACCTTCCCACATAAAAACTCATTTCTTACCAGACAAAATTAACATACATCTTAAAAGCAAACAGTGTAGTGATATACACACAAAGTTTTAATTAGAAGAAAGTTGTCATGAATAACATAATGACTAATTACATTACTAAAACTATAAGAAATAGAAAATAGATGCCAGTTTATGTACTTGTTGACTTAAAATCTGTCCTCAGTTAGACCTATATGGAGCACAGCTGCTGTAAGGGTCCAATGAGGGCAGATTTTAGATCACATAAATTTAGATGTTTTCCTCTTAGCAACTTAATAATCATCAAATTATATAACAAATCTGTAAACCAATTACCAAATGTCAGAAGGTGCCCTGATTAAAATACACACATCCCCTGGAACGTGCCATATTCACAAATTAGCCATGTGTTATTTATAGCTCCTCAAGGCACAATAATGAAGAAAGTGGTAATGAAATCTGAAAGCCTGAATATCTCCCTTATGTTTGAAAGCAAATCCCATGAGACCCATCTGTAGTCCAAACTGGGGGAAAAAATATCTTTTCTAAAACAAATAAAAAACCTACAAACACACTCCTCCCTTCTTAGTTTCATATTTGACGTTTCATTTTTAAAATGATTTAAGCTGCAGATTAAAATCCCACCATCCACTTTGCTCCCACACATTCGTTTTATCAAAATGATTCTTTGAAATTCCTTCTTAATTTTTATTCTCCAACACCACAAAGTGCAACCCAAATGCCTAAAAAAAAAAGGACAGATTCCTCTTTATGGGTGCAATTTGCACTTGCAAAACCCAAGTTCCATGGTATACCTCATTCTGTCAGCGTGCGGCTTGGCTTCCTTCCCCATCCAGCTGCTCTGCTGCCCCCAGCCCTTCATGGACAGACCAAGGACACCTTTGCACCAGTTCTGTCCCGGCAAGGCTGAACTCATATGCACACCAATTCCTGCTGCCAGTTGCAGCAGTGATATCAGTCAGGGTGTTAACTCAAAACTCTGGTCACTTCAACCCTCCTCCGAGGCACTGAAATCCCACTGGCATGGAGCTCTGCTTCCATCACCATAGATGGGGTGGCTGGTAGGGTCTTACTGACCCCACCAGGGCCTTAATAAGGCCTACTTACACCTACCCTGCAAAACACTTGCTTCCCTCTTCAGGAAGAAACATCTGGTTCAATGCACACTTTTCAACATCCGTATGTAATATTTGTAAGGCCTTTGTTATGTTATCTCTGCCTCTCTCACTTCCCGCTCTCCCCAACACTGACTTTTGACTCTGTTTTTGTCCTATATTTTCTCTGTTCATTATTGATCAGAACTGCTATTCTGCTTCCCATGTAAACTTTTCTTCTTAAAAAACATGTATTAACATTCTTTTTTCTTCTTTACTTATAGTCATATATACATGTCCTATACCATATGCAGAAAAGCCTTTTTGAAATGTATGGTAATTACTGCACTAAAATATTTTACACTCATCCAGTTTGATGCAGTCAACCTGTAGCATTGTAAGACGATTAATTCATCATGTTGTAACATGAGTGCATAAGCACAAAACAAGGATAAATGAAGGAGACTACCTCTTTTTTTGGCACGTGAACCAATCCCCAGGATCGCATGGTGGTCTGCCTGTTTTTAATGGCGGATGCAAACACCGCAGAACTGCCAAAAACATTTGAAGGTACACGAGAATATTTAAATATATCTCTAACACTTTATTGAGAAAATAATTAGTATCGCTATCTTTAAACCCCCCAACTCTCTAACTTCCTCCTCCTAGGCTCCCAGGAGTTTCCACAAGAACAAACCCCCATCCATGCCCCCACCTATAATCCAACAACAAAACGAACAGAGCCTCCCCCCTGAAACTCTGCTTTTCTTGTCTCTATCCTCCTTCTCCTTTTGACTGACTTTTTCTTTCTTTCTATCTGCCTCTCTCCCCCTTTGCATTCATTAGCTACTTTCTGGGGTTGTTAGAGAACCTTTTTCAGGCAGTTGAAAAGCTCTCGGAGATATCTGAAGGGGTGAAAAATCATACTAGAAGCAAGGAGTTGCATCTTTATATTACTTTTGCAGACCTGACTCTTTGCCAGAGGGTTAGCAGATGGGCGTGTGTTGCCAGAACATGTTCTGAATTTAAACAAAATTACATTGGCTCTTGCGGGGCTGCTGCAGCAGCACAGTGACCTCAGGAGCCATTTTTACCTACGCATTGTGTCAAAAGGTGAACTGTGTTAAGGTTTAATTTACTTGATTTAAAACTTCTCTGTCTGTAAGAGATGTGTACGATAGAAACAGGCCTAAAAAACAATAAAATTAAAATAGTCCGCATCTTCCTTAACCTCCTCTCTTTTCACCTGTTCTTAAGGATTCTGGCTTTTGAAGAGCTCCAAGATACACTTTTCTGAAGTATTTCTAATTAATACAAACCTCAGACCTTTGATTTTGAAGACAAATGCGTAGCTGCAAACAGCAAAATAAGAAAAAGCAACCTGCAAAATATTTCTGCATCTGTTGGCTTCAACCACAAATACAAAGCAGGAGACTTTCATGGGAAAAAGTCTCCAGAATATGGTTCCTACTGAGAAGCAGTAGCTAAGCAAAAATCTTTGGGTTTGGGTTTTTAGAGATTCATAGATATTTTAAACTAAAACAGACCTTAAGCCACTCCATTTTGGGCTGGGTAGTGTACAACTTGTGGGTGCTTTAAGCCTGTGATTACTGTCCCTTATGGATGGATGGTGTTTTAGCAGAACCAACCACGCAGCAATCACATTGACAGACTTGTAGTCAACGGGAGGGGGTTGCTTAGGTCAGATATGGGTTTGGTACAGGGGGTTTCTGTCATGGGGGAGACCTCTTAGGGCTGTCTCTCCACCTGTTGCTAATAAAGGACTTTTTTTGCTTGGTTTCAGAGCTGCTGGATTTTGCATTCTCCCTCTGAGAGACCTCTGTGCAAGCTAATGGACTGCCTTGTCGAAAAGAGTTGTGTTTCCTGCATTTCACTGCCTGCCCCCCAGGCTGATTTCCTTTCGTGACTTAAGAGCTGACAGTGCAATCTGCACACATTTGTTGGCATTGAGCTTTCACGCTGAAACCTGTGACCGGCTCTATCAGCTTCTGGAAGAGAGTGATGTCCTGCCACAGCACTTGAATAAACCTTACAAATTTTATTTTCAGCAAGGGATAGGGGAATCTTTCCAAAGAGGATCCCGCTTTCCAGGAAATCCCTTCATGCCTTTTCTGGCCAGTGGTGCCATTGCACCAATGTACTATATCCTGATGGCTCGCTCTGTGCTGCATGTGACCGTGCCCCAAAGGGCTCTGCTTCCATCAAGGCGGCCTGCAAACTTCTCCCCCAAGAATAGCCATCAAGTCATCAATATGAGGACAATAATACATCAAGAAATGTAGTCAGGGACCTATTCTGGGCTTCAAACTGCCTTTGGCATCATTCAACATCGTGCTGTTGGTAGAGACAGCAAGTCTCTCTTTATATTGAGAGGTCAGAGTTCAAGTATCTTCAAATTTAAAATTATCATCGTAAAACCATGCCTTTACTATTTTGTTCATTCCAGAATGTAATTACCTTTTTTTTCCCAGGACTGAATGGAGATGCTAGGTGGTAAAGATTGTCTTTTGTTAGCAGAGGCAGACTCTATAAGATATTGTGTTGGTAATTTTGCAGTTATCTTGGCTTCCTTAATATCATTTAGCTATTTCTTTTCTTTATGGGTGCCTTATTCTCCTTCATTCTGTTTCACTTTGAACCTCCATTGATGTTGAGGATTTAATGCATTTTTTATCATACTGTGCAAAATGCTGATGAAATCTTTGTGCACTCTCTCTGGTGACAGAAAAAGGTTATTATTATCGTCCCTTTTGTATTGTATCTCCAGAAATCTATGCACATGCTTTGTAGCCACCCACTTTGCACAGAAGCATGAAGAAATAAATTTTTTTTATTCACTGCAAAAGCACTTTTAAAAAGATGTTTCTTTATAATTGTCCTTTTTAAAATTTGTGCATGCTTAATGCGTTGCTTTTTAAAGGGATTTGAATGATTTGCTCCAATTATACATACCTTACTGCTTCTTAGCTCAAAGGTGAAACCATCTGGGGTGAAATCAAAAAGCTTATATTAGGTTTGAATGTGGAAGGAAAAGAATTTCATTCACTGAGGGCAGTGATGAAAGAGCCCCATCTGCAGTCTGTACCTGTCAGCCAATTACTCCATTTTTGGCATTTTCAAGGATTCTAAACCCACACAGACTTTTTTTTTTTAATCCCAATCCACCCAATTCTCGATCTGTAAAGGTAGAGAAGAAAGAGTGAGCTCCCTTTTCCCCCCCTCTAGACAGTTTCCATACTTCTATTAATTCAAACTTCTTTCTAACTGCTATCTTGATGTCTCAACAATCTTCTGCGAGGAACAGTAACTGTCTAAATAAAATGGGGATTAACTAAAACTATTCAGAAATATTTTTATGTAAGTACCTGGTTGATTCCGTGTGTTCCAGCCGGCCAGCCATGCAGCTGTTCCCGATTTACACACAAATAGCAGCTGGATAATAAGATGTAGTTGTGATATCCCTACAATGCCCATATGCTCACTTTGAAAAGCTGGAGAGAATTCTGCTTTTGAAACAGAATTAAATGAAAATTATTAAATAAAACAGCAGAAGACTAGAGACGCTGTCTAGTGAGTCTATTTGCTTATAATTCTCAGTAGTCCTACAAACACACTTTGCAGTCAGGACACACAGGATTTGAATAATTTTCTGCTGTTACATTTTCCCTGCCGCTAGAGGTAACATAATAGATGATTTTCAATAAACAAATCTGCTCTTTTCTCTCAAGGTTTGTGTCCACTCTGAATGCATTTGTGACATCAAATTTTCATTGGGGAAATGAAAAATAGCCAGCAACCCACATTCCTGAAAACCCGAGAAGCCAAGCTGGCCATCTTTTTGAAACACTATACAAGTTTAAGAAAAACTAAAAATCACCGTTGTGTTCTTAAGACATCCAGTACATATGGGGAAGTGAGTGAAAGTGGACTTTTGTACTGAGACTGCCTCAAGCTACCATTTTTCTGAGCATGGTTTTATCAATTTTGTGCCAAGCCCTTCCTCCTGAGGAAGTTCTCAGGTCAAAATTTAGAAGGTGACTGATAAAACGCAGGAGGTCAACATGAAGCAAAACATTTGCAAAAAGAGCCTATGGAAGAAGCCTTTTGTAAAATAAGAAGGACGCCTGGCCTGTATTAGATTCTCTTTTTTTTTTCCCTCTTTAATTCTCTTTTATTTAGACAATAATTTCTATTCCCCTTCTTTTAATCAATGCAAGATGCAAACTCTGTGTTTGGATGTGGGTAGGGTGAAGTGTAATTGTGCATTAGATCTGCTGAGGCTGGGATGCACACCTGTAGTGAGAAAAACTCATGCTTTTATAAATTGCACACAATACTACTTTCAAAAAACTCATGATGGGTAAAACTCCCATCACCAGTCCTGTCCACTGCTGTGTTAGTCCTGCCCTTGGAAATAGACCTCTGAACACATAGCTATGACATGAATTAAATAGGGTTTTCATTTTTACATAAGACCTCAACAATGCAGCGAGAAATTTGTCATATTCAGTATGAGCGTTTGGAAAAAAACTCCTTCTTGAGTCCATTACCTTTGCTTTTTCAGATGCTTTTAGATTATGTGTCTGAAAAGAGCAACACTTCCTTCCAGCTGCAGCCCAAAAGAACAACAAAATCATTTCTGAAGAAAAAATGTATCTATACAGGTTCTTCAATACCTTTTTATTCTGTGTATTCTTCCTTTCAGGCAGTAACACCACCTGTAAGTGAAGCAAGTAGAAATTATCTCTTCTGCAGTTAAAACCCACCTCATCCATCAAAACCATTTTGTCACTTGTTCATATATCGTATACTGTTAGTTTTAATAGTTGGGTAATATTGCAGTGTCTGGATATTACAAAAAATTGTATTTTAAAATGCAGGCAGTGATAAAAGACAGTAATAACACTAGGAAATACTTTTAAGGAAACCTGTTCCCTGTAAAATTACCTTGACTTCATGTGTTATTACGGTCTCAGCAGAAATTAGCTCCAACACCAATGGAAAAGGACTTGGCATCCCAATTCTTGAAATAAGATCACTAGACAGGACTGTCACTTTCACTTCAATTGAATGACAGGAGAACATCCCATATAGGAGAATCACCCTGGAAAAAGTAAACTAACAATTAGTAAAATATTAGCTATAACAGCTGCAGTTACTATTTCTATTAAAGATTATCGATATTCCTATTAAGGATGAGTTGGGAGACAAATCAGGATCTAATGTTTAATTATATTTAGACCTAGATATACAGGCAAAAATGCTTACTCAACAGGAACATTTCCTTAACTCCACTGGAACCAGGATTTCGCAGGGAATGTCCAAATTTTCAGGATATCGACTGCAGGCACATCACTAGAAATAACATTAATGATTTTCAGTGCAGTTTAAAAATAATTAGAGGCCGAACAATTGTCCAAGTTAAATGGTCGTACTAAGAAAAGACAGAAAATTCATGCAAGGTTGTATAACCTGAGGGGAGAAAAAGAAAACAGGAATAAAGACTAAATCAAATTCACAATTAAAACCATTGTGAAACTGGACATTTTGCAAAGGTCTTGATTGAAACCCATGTGAAAGTTAATTGTTTAGACTCAGATAATCTTCAGCACTCAAATAAGAAACAAGGAGAAAACAGACATGCAAAAACAGAACTTGGAAAAAAAATGCTAGAGAAAACCATAAGACATAAAAGAAACAATATAAATAGCTCTAGAAAACAGTATAAATTGCTTCGTTCCCACAGATTCAACAATGCAGGTTCTCATTATAATTTCAACACTGTATTTCTTTTTTTATAAACAACATATCAGTAAGATTTACCAATATTGTTTCAATATGCTGGAAGTTTAATTATCTGTTCTTTGACATCTGGTATTTTTCTAATTCTTTACTTTTAATAGAAAGCAATAGAAATATGTACTGAAGACTTCATTTTAGCATGGCTGATTTGAAGGCTAATTAGCACGTTCATATCTGTCAAAAAATTCAATGTCTTTTGTATTCCTATTTCTGGGTTCTTTTGTGGTCAGTTTAATTAAATTTGTTCATAAAGTACTTGAAAAGGGAGGAGAAAAAACTCAAAACATTTAATAGCTTAGGTTGCGTTTTTGAAAGGCAATGATTAGTTCATGTCCATTAAACTAAAGGAGGATTCAGCCGAGTAATTTTTGGAGGTTTTCTAATATTATCCTTAAAATTTTAGCATGCCTTTTATTAAGAATAGTCTGGAAAGAACAAGAAGCAGTCATGATCCAAACTGGCCTTCTCTCTTCTTCTCCCACAAAGGAAGAAGCAAAAAAAAACCAAAACAACAACTTATTGAGATGCTGAATAAGAGGAGTTCACAATTTAAAAGGCTGCTGACAACCTCTTACAGCGGGTGTTCTGTTTCAGCAGCTATGATTTCAAGAGTGAACAAAGTGGGTCATAAACGCTACTGATAGCCAAAAATTAGGAGATGAAGAACACTTCAGAATGTTTAAGTGTGGTAGGTATGATTACAGCAATCAAAATTGCTACCCCGTTTCAATGCAGTTTATCTTGAACAGCAAGGTTAAAAAAAAAAAAAGGAAAAAAAAAAAAAAAGTATATGATACTAAATTGTGCAGTATGCATAAACGTTAGAAATGGTCCTGACAGAAGTCTACACACTACATGGACAGCTGACACAAAAGGCAACATGGTATTTGTCTTGTTTTGTACTTTCAACCAAAAAGATTTCTGCTGCCTTTTCAGAAGAACTTTGTGTCTTATCTTACTGTCTGAAGTAATCCTTTGCTGGTTGGTGCTGTGGACTGACTTGTTTCTCACAAAATATTTTCGCCAAAAAATGAAAAAAAATCTCCATTCTTAATTATAATGCTGGGGTGTTTGCAAGGATGTTTCTATATGTAATTCACTGGCCTGCAATCACTATATAATGACTATATATAATGGTATATATTATCACATATGACCAGTAAAATAGCATAGTAATGTTTGTCATGTGACCTGAATTTGGTCCCATGACCATGAATACAGTCTCTAGAGAATGAACCTCACCCAGGTACGTACTGTGTAAGTTGTAGTTTTTCTTCTTCTATTGAGCTATTTTTGACCACTTGGGATGTTTTCTCCATTCCTCACATCGACTTCCTGAGCAGTTTGAGAGCAGATGTTTGTGCTCTTGATCCTTGTCAGGCATTTGCTCCACAGTCTGAGGCCATGGCTGGTACCAAGGGCTCCAGGTGAAGCTGGCAGTAAACACTACCATCTCTTTCCTCTTCTCTCTCACTGAAGATGCAACATTTCCAAGGATCATTGCATAAACCTCACTACCTTCCCTACAAAGTGCAAAACAACTCCATAAATACACAGTGACACAAACATTAAAAACTCCAATCGAGCCATCCACAACAAGATGTCCTCTTTAAGCAAAGGACAAGAGAATAAACATCAGATGACAAATGTTAGGTCTTTCTCATCTTAAACCAGTATAACTTCATGCTGCCACCAAACATGAATCCTCTCTTCTTTCTGTCAGCTGAATCGGCAAGCTCATCCCAATTCATCAGGGAGCTGCTAATGGACAAAGAAGTAGTTCAACAATATATAAAGCATGATATACTAAAGAAAACAAGCAAAAGCCACAAAGGAAAAAAACACCTTAGTACTTAAAGTAGTACCTAATGCAGATTAAAAAGGCAAAAAGACAAAATTAACTTCATGTGGTTTTAATCCTAATACTTAGGGTTGAGTTGAGCATGATGTCCACATGCCTTGTTCACTATCCTGTAAGCTGAAAGGATACAGAACAAAAATAAAGTCTTACAGCAAATAATTAAGATAAAAACTACAGACCTAGAAGTTGCAATGGAAAAATAAAAATTAAACAAAAAACAGTCCCGTGTGGTTAGGAAGCAACTAAACATTCTCAACTTCTTCCAGGAATGGAAGGTAAACCAGCACAGGCATGTGAAGCTCTCAACTGAAGATCTGTACTCCAAGTACAAAAGTTAATTGGCAGCTAGCTTCTTTGCAATAGATTTAAAGATTTTAAAACCCAAAGGGATCAGCGTGATCGACAGATTTGACCTTCCGTATAACAGAGGCCAGAAAATGTCATGCAGTAATTCTTACATCAAATCTAAAAACTTTTAGGCTAAAGTAGAATATATATTCAACTAAGGTATCCAGACCCAGCTTTCAAGATTTAAAGAGATGGAGTGTTTCTTGCCAGCCCTTTAAAAATCGATCTACCTGTCCTTACTGCTAAGAGGGTTTACCTAATATCCAGTTTCAATAGCTTTTTCTTCAACAGAGTTTGCCACAGCTATTCACACCCAGATTTCTATTACACTCTTCATTTTCTTTAAACAGCAAACCATAAAGTTTGTGTTCAAAAGTGAAATAAATAATACGATCAAATTAAATTTTACAAAAAAGAGCTACTCAACAGTAGCAGTAACTGTAACCAGTCATACAGTTTCATGGTGCTTCTGATTGCTGCTGTCTGGGAGAATCAATGGTAAATTTTTTCATTAAAATATTCATTAAGCTTAGAGTACATTAGCAATTGCTTTAATCATCTTTCATACAATACCCATCATTGCCATTATTTGTGTTCTCCTCTGCTCAGACAGTTTCAGGGACATATTGTCATTTGTTTATAACCCAGTATCCATTGGAGTCAAAGGGAAAATATTTATTAGGTGAGCAAGCAGCGCAGCAGGTGGGCTTACCAAACACCTTGGACAATCCAAATTCCCTGCACAACACACTCAAATCCCATATAAATTGTAGTAAGAATAGAATTGCTTTCTACTGGCTTTGCCCGTACAGGGGACCTACAGAGCTTTTTAGCAACTGCTCTGAAGTCACGGAGCTGGTATCTAAAGCGTGCACAAGATCTCAACACCGTGTGGGTGCTCTCAGTGCCCACAGGATTGCCCATGATGCTGGAAAACTCCTGGTTTTATTTTGTGGTTTTTTTTTTTAAAACAAGGGAGCTTCCAAGGAAGTCCCTTGCTGCCTGTTCCTTGTACAGTGGGATGTCCTGTTTCTTGCCAGGCTGATGAGCTCCTGTGCCCCTGCAATAATCTTGTCATGTTATCAACAGCAGAGAGAGGATCAAAATCCTGCCCTTGTGTCATCAGAAATCAGGATTTACTGAAAGTTTAGGAGCTTATATTTTCAAAAGCTTGTGTGTGGGACTTATTCATAGGATTTACTACAAATGCAAAGCAAAAGCAGTGGGGTTTCTTTAAAGTCCAAGCAAGCACTCCCATCTAGCAAACTACTTACAAAGCAAGTAAAATAATTGCAATAATTTCCACAATAACAATAATAATCTTTGTCAAGTGGAAATTTCTTATGATAATACCATGAGCAAACATCAACCCATCCCCCTACTCCCACCCTTTCCAAAGAAGAAGAATAATTTTAGTCTCATATATATGATTGTATTAGACAGTTCTTTGCAGCCTTTTTATTGATTAAAAGGCACGCAGCTGCTGACATGTTTTGCAGAGCATACAGACAGAATGCCTGCATCTATGACTGCTAAAATGGAAACCTCTCCACGTGCAGCTCAGAAAGACATGCTTAATTTTTTTTTCTTTTTTTGAAAGAGAAACTGATTTTTTTTTTTATCATAATAGCAAAATAACAAAGCCTAAATTCCCTAGAAACTCTGAGGTTAAATATTTCAGGAAGAAGTCTGTATCCATTAGCAATACTGTATAATGCTGGATTGGATTGATGAAAGGGAAAACTTATTTTTTCATTTGAAAGATAACATAGTTGTTAAAAGCACACCAGGTGCATGAATTCAAGAATATTTATTTACCTAAACACGTGTTTTTAAACTATCCATAGTGAAAAGCAATGATTGGTAAATTCAAGCTGTTTATGTCAGGTCTCTGACATGAGTGTAGTTCTTGAACTAACTACTCTCCAGCATTCGTAAGCCATCACTTATCTTTACATCACTATAAACTGATAACTAGCAAAATACACTGCCTTAATTTAATGGGAAAAATCCTGTTTCTCATCTGCTGGAACAAACTCAATGTCCTAGAGATGTACCAGAAGCAAAGAGGATCTAAGACAGGGGTAAGAAGGAAAAATCACTCTCCTTTGAACAGGCGCTGTCTGGCAAACTGGTAGTCCCCAAACGGGTGCTGGAAAGTTTCTTCTCCGCTGGATTTTGCCAGGAAAAAGACACACGTGCACTTTTGTACCACCATCCAGAAACTATTTCTTACCTGAAAACGTTGCGTCACTAAATTTCCTTCAGGTGCTGTAAGACTCCTTCCTGGTGTACCGTTCTAAGTGCCAGCATGTCTTTGGACATATTCATTATTTCTGAGATGAGGGCCTTCAAATCAATGTAATATGCTGTTGTGTTGAACTTCAGACAGTTTGAATGCATTTTATTAATAAATAGGAACCAATAAACCAAACTTTTACTCTGCTGTCCCACCAACAGCAGTAATTGCAATAAACAGCCTTTTAGCTCAAGCCAACAATGAACCTTGAGTCCTTAAAGCATAAGAATTACAAGCATAAGAAAACAACCATCCAGGACTAGAGGCCTATTAGAGGATTTATTTTAAGAGATGTGTTTGTTAAGAATAGATTTTTCTTTCTGTTCACATATAATTTATAACATTCTGATGTATTTCCTTCACAAAATAATTAAGACTAACAATATGGGACTGGTAAAGTGCTTATTCTGACATCCTTCTATTATTTCTCCTTTTTCCAGAGTTTTCCCCTGATCTTCAGAGAGGTGTATTACTCCTACACTGCATTATACAGTACAGATAAAATACTGAAAAATAACTGATGTGTTTTAAGGTAGGCAGCTGGTGAATTTATGGAAACTCAAGGAGCTAGACCAGTACCTGAAATTAAGCAGGTAGCAATAGATGAAATGTAGTGATAGGACAAGGGGTAATGGTTTTAAACTGAAAGAGAGGAAAATTCAGATTAGATATTAGGAAGAAATTCTTTCCTGTGCGGGTGGTGAGGCACTGGCACAGGTTGCCCACAGAATCTGTGGATGCCCCATCCCTGGAGGTGTTCAAGGCCAGGCTGGATGGGGCTTTGAGCAACCTGGTCTGGTGGGAGGTGTCCCTGCCCATGGCAGGGGGGTTGGAACTTGATGGTCTTTAAGGTCCCTTCCAACTCAAACCATTCTATGATTCTATGATAAACGGATCTTTTTCCTTGCTGAAAGCTGATGTGTCGTGAGCTATATTCCTCTCTGTCAGACATGACAGCCTATACAT
The DNA here is from genome assembly GCF_001431845.1 of Calidris pugnax. NCBI lineage: Eukaryota > Metazoa > Chordata > Aves > Charadriiformes > Scolopacidae > Calidris > Calidris pugnax. The sequence continues at coordinate 15,992,018 of NW_015090920.1, forward strand.
AGAAAATTCAAGATAAATTCTATTTAATAGAATCATAAGCCTAGGAGATATTATAAAAATAATTAAATGAATGTAGCAACCTTTCAGGGAATCATCAGTCCCTCCATGCAGACCACCAGCTGGCACCATCACATCCCACCTCGTGGATCTGCCCAAGATGGCACAGAGCTGCGCTCACATTTCCCACACCCCCCAGGAAAGAGCAAGCATGTCCTGATGGAAGTGTCTCCTTTGTGCGGTTAACATGGAGAGATAGCACCTTCCATCTGCACCACCAACAGCTCTGGCCTTGTGGTTCACTGTGCTTCCACAGATTTTCTCTTCTTTCTTTCCCTTCTCATTCTTTGCCTTGCTTGGGCACTGTTTTTATAACATACACTTTTATGGTACGATCAATATTATTTTTCCTCCCTCACTTACTCCCTTCCTTTGTCAGTACTTTCCAGTACAGTTTTCTTGCCCACATATGTAACCACATTGCTGAATCTTTGTTTTCTTCTAATAAAGCTATCTTGCCAAAATTCAGTTTATGTGAGATCTCTGTCTAACTGGAGCTGTCTCTCTAAACCTGGCAAGTGGTTTATTTCCCTCGTTATTTTCTCAATTCACACTGGAATTTTCAGAAAGCAGAGAAATGTAGTAATAGAAATTCCTGCTATGTTTCCTTTTCCCCAAAACATTACATTTGGCCTTTTCAATATGCTCTTTGTCAATGAAACAGCAACCAAAAAACTGTTTAATTTCTCTATTAACTTGCTTTTTCCCTCCTCCATGTGAAAGGATGCAGTACGCAGTATATTTGCTAGTTTTCAGACTTCCTCTCTAAAGGCAAAAGCCTTCAGGCTCGGTGTAAATCTGGATCTAGCAAGAAACCAAGGCTGAAATTCTCCAGGAACATTACCTGTGCCACTGCTTCTGCTGCTGGGCTCAGACAAAGCCATTCTCTTTTCCTGCTATTGCTTTTGAGGTCTCCCCTTGGTTTTCTTCTCCTCCGCAGGTTGCCCTCGTAGGACACCGGAGGCTTCTGCACATGACTCTATTCCTTGTTCAAAGATAGAGGTGTGTGACTTTCCCTGCCAGACAAACAAAAAAGTCAATGGTTCAGCCATGATAAGGAATAAAAGCGTAAATGGGCACGCAACTTTTTGGAGTGAAACCCCCAAGTCTTCTCTCGTTATACCCTTTATCATTTCTACCATTTTTTTCACCATTTTCACCCCATCTCACCAGCAGGCTGAAAAGTCCACTTTTCCAAGCTGTCTTAACTGAAAACATTACACACTGAATAAAGAAGTGGAGGAGAAATCTTTCAAAATACCACCTAACTTCCTTTCCTCATTGGAAAACAGGAGCAGTGCAGGTGTGCCTTTGCAAGGCAACCTACATTTTAGAAATTCCAATATTTATTTTCTTCTGCAGGATAGCAAGAGCTTCTCAGGGAGCACAGTAACCCCTGTGCAAGTAGCATTTGCGGTACAGCTCTCTGCCTTTTTGTAATTACAGTGTTTTGGGAAGGTCACTGTTAAAAGCTAACTTTAAGTCTATCACAAAGTTTCCCAGAGATGCAGACCAAGCATAGCAAGTAGTGATGTTTTTAATTTTATGCTTTAGGAATTTCTACAGGTTTAGCAGTTTTAATACTGACGTTAAGCTGTTCTTTTTTTTTTTTTTTTTTTTTCGAAATAGCACCATTTACTGCTTTGTTGCTTTTTGTTATTCATTTATCAGTGTGGAATGTGTCTCTGTGCCTTTGGGGGCTGAGGTGAAGGCAGGCCCTTTGAACAGGGTGGAAATGCACGATAGGCTTTGTCTTGTCTTTTTTTTTTTTTTTTTTTTTTTTTTAGCTGTGAAAACATCTTTAAATCTCCTGAATATGCACCATTTGACCTACTGAGCTCAATAATTTAATGGTGTTAAGTCCTCAAATATGAAGTCAAGAGATTAAGTGTCAATGGCATGTAGGCAACAAGCTGACATAAATCCTAAAGAATTTAGCTTTAAAAAAACCTTAATTCCGTCTTTACTTCAATTTTCTTTCAGGGCTCTCTGAAAGATCTCTTTTGAACCTTTCCACATCTTTATACAGCTCTTTAAGCTGTGTCAGCAGGAAGAAGAGTAGCTTGCAAATATAGCAATGAAATTATAAGCAAACATGTGAAAACACAGTGTAGGAACATTTCCTAAAATGGACTTTTTAGAAAATCAATAAATGTTCACTGAGGTAGATCACTCAGCATCATCAGTGAAAGATTTTTACTAAACTAACTATAACAAAAGAATCAAACCTAACACCCAACAATGACAGCAGTTATATTCATTACAAAACCATAGAACTTCTTTAAAGGACACAGCATTTCATGAACAGCTGTGCAACTTCATGTCTCAGCTCTACCTTTATGCAGTTCCACCTTTGTAGACTCAAAATAAATTTAAAATAAAATCTAATCCTTAGAAATTCAGGGGATTTTTGTTTTACCCAGACTATGAGTGGCATCATGGGTGTTTGATTATCCTATAAACACCCTCAAAGTTGCATAACCACTGGGAGTTCCTGCAGGTTCTCACAACTGTAGATCTGGAGGATGCTGTGGTTTGAAAATGTTACTTTGTGTATCATTTCATAGCAAACATCTAACCTTCCACATTATCTTAACTTGAGGTGGAAAAACCAATGAATAAATATTTTATTAATTATTTTAATCATGGTGTTACACTGAGCCTTGAGGAAATCTTTTTTCACTGATTTCAGCAGCAGCAGAATGGGACCACATATCAGTGTTTTTAATGAAGTTGAGAAATACTGACTGCAATTTTTCAAGTAAAGAATTGAGGTCTCCCTTTACAAACAAGTATTACAGATTAGTCTTCTTTCTTTCTGAGGCATACAGCTTTTTACAATGAAACTTAATGAAGTAGGCTCTAAGGTATTTCCTGTTACATATTTCAATAAAAGAAAATATAAGCCACTAAAGTTGCTCATGTAAGCATTCAGGATTTTAGGAATTACTTAAACAATGAATGCATGAATTTATTAACCTACTTGGAGAATTAAAATGTGCCACTACATGATTAATCAAAACCAGCAGTCATTTCAGGTTTGAAGGATTGATTTTATACATGCAGCTGAAACATAATTAAAACAATATGCAATTGTGTTTTGCCTTTAGAAAATTTGACCAGACTCCTAGACCATTAGAACACCTTTGCAACAGCTTTTTTTTTTGGTACCTTCATATGTCAGTTACCTCTTGGTAATGGCACAGACTCAGGAAGATTAGATTCTAGTACTTAGCCTCAAGTAAAGGAAGTCTAGTAAAATTAGCAATTTTTTAGTGTTTTTTTCTTTGCAATATTCTGCTGTACTGGGAACATGGAGAGGATCAGCATGATTAAGTAAATTTTTTCTCATTTACGGCATATTGCATAAAAGCAAAAAAAAAAAGCAACAAAAAATTGTGATACCAGACTAAACTGTGTACAGGTTATCTGCATATGTCAGGTATTTAATATTCAATTTTGTAATAGGAAAGGCTTAGAAAATTCATGACATTTTCTCTTTGGTCACAGGAATGTTCTCTGTTTAAACCAGCTGTAACACTGATACTGTGAGATTAAATATAACACAGAAAGGATAAAAAATTACCATATATTTAAAAAAAACCAACCACAAAACCCCACCAAGACAAAATAGAAATAGCAGAAATGAGAACAATAAGAGGTATTTTTTCAAGTCGCTGAAGTGTCCTACTACTTAAGGTAGACCTTCCTGATACCCTTTTGCCCATAATTAGCCACACCCATAAACAAAACCCATGAGGAGATAAAAGTATAAAATGAAAGAAAGATAAATTAAAATTGTTTGTCTCCCCAAATCACACACCTTCAACTGGAAGGGAAGATTTTAGCATACCTGCACAATGCTAACAGTAAGTTCTTTTGCTGCCCAATCAGGCAGCAGTGCAGTCACAAAGCACAAGCAGTTCACATCCCCCAGACATGGCATCTCTGCCTTGTAGGGCAGGAATAGCATAAGAAAACTACTTGGAAATCACATGCCGAGATTACCTTCCATTCATCAGCTATTTTCACACTCTATAAATGAGAGCCCCTGGCTACCTAGGTGCAAACTCTCACCCCCAACCCTATTCCTGACTAAACGCTAAGTATATTTTAATTTCAATATTCTTATTCTCAATATGTCATTCCTTATACAGGTCAGGGATTTGGGTCAACACATACTTCAGGCTTTTGCCTGCAGTAACAGGTAATACACAAACCCAGCTCTTGGCCAAATCTTCCACACTGAGCAAATTTGACAGGGGAACCATTGGTGCAGAATGAATGCAAATCAGGATGCCAGTTTATTTTCCAGTCAGTTCTGCACATAACTAGAATCTAATCCAGTTATGGTAAATATTCAAAATCTTGATGCAAGGGTAAAACATATGTAAATTGCCATTGTGATTTTTTAAAAAGTAAACTAGAATCCAGCAAATCCATCTCGTTTCATTATTCTCTGCAGCAGAGAAGAAAATTCAGTTGCCAAGAGCAAATTAAAAATAATAATACTAGCAACACATATTTTACAAATGCATTCTGCTTCTTAAAAAATAACATCCCTGGATGCTATAGAAGGCAATAAATTATTGCACAGGCTCTATGCAAAGTATCTCAGCACAAAGTAGATTATCTGCTCACATGTAAAAAAAATGAAACCGTGCCACTTCAAATCTGAGTACACGGCTGTCGGAGTGTTCTACACTTTAATGAAATTTTAGAAGCAATCATCGATGACTATGCAGAAGTCATGTCTGCTGGCAGAACTGTCAGTTTACATAAACACCTAGTGGGGGAACCAATATTAATGGCTGAAGCTGCTCTGTACCCCGGGGCTGTGTTTGGTTGGGAAGGCAGGGTAAGCAGGGCTGCCAGGCGCTCGTCTTGGCTCCCCCGCCAGCTTGTGATGCATCTTTCGGAAGAGTGCCATCAACAGACGCGAGCGCACGCCTGCCTCTGCTGTCAAGGTTTTTAACAGCAAACTCCTTGACCAGCGAATGAAAGCTAAATGGCTGTCTAGCCAAAATTACGCTGTGCTGCTGAAGGCATTTTTAATAGAGGAAGTGCTGAGAGCTCACTTTTCTCTCTCAGGCGCCCTTGCGTATCAAGTCAAGTGACAACACAATTTACACATTCAAATGGAAATACAGAACATGTACTAAATAAAGCTGTATTAAGGCTTTACCAAACTACGGTTGGTTTTACGTATTATTTACTTTAACCGTTTTTTAGCAAAAAAAACCCTATGCAGTTAAATACAGGAGGAGACCAAAAGCAGAAGTTTGCTCTCAGAGAATTTCATAGAAACAATACAAAATGTTTTACGCTAACATATGTTAGTAGTCATTCGGTTCCAGAGGAAAAAGCGAAGGTAGTTTAACTTAGAAATGAATTTAAAATCCTCTCAAATGTTGGTTGGTTTTGACTTTCTTTTATTTTTAAATTTCATGGCACTTTATCAATTCGGTATTTTGTTAAAGGAAATGAGGGGATGTCTAGAAATCTAAATGATTCCAAAAGCATAGAGAGGACAGTACAGTGTAGCTCCTGAGCTTTCTTGCAGAAAAAAACTTGTTTCTCTGTGTAAACCTGTTACACTGTAGACAAAAATAGAATACTGAAACTCTCACTAATATATGCACCTGTAGAACAACTGCCTTTGTCTGATGCATCTTTCTGCATTGCCCTCACTTCCCTCCTTCCTCAGTTCTTGTACAAAACCTGCAGAAGCCAAAAGAAAGATTCTCAGTAGTTCCACTGGTGGCCCTCCGGCTCCAAACATTATAATTTAGTTCAGGATTCTACACTGCACACTATTAAACAATGTAAATTATTAACAGTTGAGTTAACATTCAAGAAACTGAGAAATTACTCTGATAATTGATATTGTTAAATATGTAGAAAAAAACAACACTTACCTTTTTAGCTGCATGTTTATCAGAAGAAAAATCTACACCATGGCAGAAAGGAGCTTCTTTGTTTTGAGAAGTGGTACCCAAGTACAATATTTGTGACCATTGTCTTGTGGACTACAGGTAAGCCTCCTTGTTTGTATAGAAAACTTCATCTGCTTTCAACAGTCATAAATTCGAAAGGTTACAGGGTTTAAACCATTTCCCAGTTATGATATGTCTACCAGACAGCAACAGATGGGAAATAAATTTTCAACCATAAATGTTCCTGAAAGCGGTAAGTTCATGGCCAAAGCCATAACTACGGTAACATCAATTGATGTCCAAAATGCAATCTAGCTGTGTAGTTCCCTTTAACTCGAAACGATATCTTACATTGCAAGGTACTTACCAGCAGCCTCCAGGTTAAATAAGACGGGTTAAGGTCAGGTGGGATGGCTCTGAAAGGCTTCCTCAAGTCAGTCTGAGATTTGTGGCACCCTCTGAGCTTCCAACCTTCCCTGATTTTATCCCCATTCTATTGAACACTCTCAATATCACTTTAGACTGGATATTGAAATCACTTAGCAGCAATAAAGAAGAGGAGTGCTGCAGAATTGAATCCCATTTTGCTCAGCACACATCTCTAAACTATTACCAGTGTGAAATGAAATCTAATGTCTCCCTTAGCAATCCCATCTTCTTTGTCCTTTTGTTTTTCTAGGAGCGTTATGATACACTAAATCCCTTTGGACACACAATAGTACACGGGTTGTACCACAGATTTCAAGAAGAGATTTCCAAATTTATGTAGCCACTGCATCAGGTTGTTTTTCAGCCATCATGCTCTCACAGAAAAATCCATTAGTAAAGGTAGAAAGAGACAATGCAAACATCTCAAATAAAAGTCAAACTTACATAAAATTATTAGAAAATGGAGAATGGTGAAGTTACCGTAGTAAAATAGTTTTATCTAGTCTTCAGAGCACTCACACTCGCCTGACTTCATGGGAAGACAGAAAAATTCTTTGCTATCATTAAACAAGCTTAATTTTTATTATGACTATTATTATTATAGAATATTAAAACAAAATGACCCTCTGTTAGGCTGAGTATATAAGCCCAACCCACCATCTCTGTTGCTAAGAGTTTACATTCTCTTTCCCCATTGGATTCTGAATTACTGCAATGTGATTTACAGATAAGATGGCAGTAATGAAGCTATGGTTACCTGTGACCCATTTTGTTTCTTTTGCTTGTGCTAGGTCTCACAGTAGTAGAAAACTGAAAATGTGACTGAATATCTGCAGTTTCATCTAATGCCCTCTGTAGGGACGTGATGTATACAACGGTACAAACACTGTACAGAAAATGTGACCAGTTGAAATCCAAATCGTTGACTTTCATGAGGAAAACAAGGCAATTGCTATGGGCCTGTGATATCTGATAGGCATCCTTTTAGTCCTGTTAAATGCTCCCTGATTTTCAAAATCTTGTTTTTCTGTTGCCCATGAAGTCCTCTCTTTCTCTCCAACAACATCTTCTCTTCTGTAGCATTGGAAGTTTTGCTGAAATAATATACAAGGCAGGTGAGTGATCTGCAGAGCCAACTAATGATGAATTTTCAGGGCAAATGAGGATATAACATGCCCCAAGGAGGAGTTTTGGGGGAGGATTACTGTGTTGTCAATTATTGAGAACAGATGTAGCTTATAGAGCTTGGGCGGAAAGCTCATCTGATTGCTCTTGGCCAAGTTTAGATGATGGCTAGTCAACAAAATGCGATGCCCAAGAGACTGTGAAACTAAACCCTCCGGAAACATGTCCAAAGAATAAACCAAGTGTAAGGCAATACTGTACTAATAAATCAACTCAGCCTCTTAACAGTAACAGAGTCAGATATGCGTATAACGATTCTGTTTAAACCATCTGAGGAGCTTGTCAAAGTTATTCTATCAAAATAATAAACATAATTACTTGTATTAAATACAAAGAGATAGTCAGCTTCTAGTTTTCCTCAAATTTAATAAATGTTACTACTTTTTCTTTTTTTTTTGTGCTAACGAAGAGAGCAGTCTCTTTAGATAGCTGTATGTTACAGTGTCTTCATGGATAGCATTTTTAACTCCTCACTATTTCTGGAGTGCACTACTTACAAAAATGTCACAAGGACAGGATCTGGCATGGTAAGTCCTTGATGCGGTTTATCAGAATTACAGACTGACTGGTAATAAAGTAAAAACTCCTAAATAAAAATAAAACAGTGGTGGAAGGGAAGCTTGCTAAATATCTGCTCTGGGCAGTCAATAGTAATGATATAAAAAACCATAAAAAGTTAACAAAATACAAGCTAAAGATGAATCCCAATTAAAATATGTATCTATGGAATATAACAGAGTGAATTTATTGCTATTACAAGGTAATTAGCTATTACAAGGTAATTAACTATTTCATGGTAGGATCAGTATGTAGGTTTTCTCCATACGACTTTCAAACAGAACACATGAATCAGTGCTAGAGCAGAATACGAAGCTATTGCTTGCATTAAAAAGCATTTTATGATGTGGAATAAGATACTATTTGGCATGAATAAAATTATCACAATTTGTCCTTTCATTCGTGTTCAAATTTCTGCAGAAACCTGCTGGAAATGGTACTTTCACCTTTTTATTATTCATCTGTAAAATATAATTGCTGCTTAAATGAAAGCACTCAACCAAGCTGCCCAAAAATATTTTGAATGTGGAAAATGGGTAACTTCAGGACTGTGTATTCAGTTTCTCCCATTTTCACTATCAACTGGCATAAGGCATGATTTAAACAAAGAGAACACATACAGTAATGGAGGAAATTGAACATACTGGCCAACTCGAGACTGAACATGCAGAATCACCAGCAGCCAGGAGTAAACCTATACCCACAAGGCAGAACCTATTATCTAAAAACCTGGGGAAGTAGCAGCTAGCACCACTTGCATCCTCTTGTAGAGGCACCCATCTCAGGCATGGGGGCCTTTTCTCTGCCCTTTTTTCAGCCTGGACTTCACCTCTGAGTCTCCATATCTTAGGTGGAAATGGATTGTTTCTCTTTCCTGAGATGGCTTCCCTCTGCCCATTATTTTCTTTAAATGGACAAGAAAGTAAAGAAAATTAAAATAAATACAAAATAAAATATTTCTTGCTTTCTAGCCCCAACATAGATTGCACGATGTCAAGTAAATGTTTGTTCTTACTTTTCCCTCATTAGACTTGAATTACTAGTATTAATAACCACTGCAATTTGCAGTTAGTTCCCTGGAAGGAAATTTCACACAAAAGTCATTCATCTTTAGTTCTTCTGTTTCCATAGGCACTGGTAACAAAGCAATAAAAGTTTTCAGGATTCCTTGAGTGTTGAACATATGGGTGGAATGAGAGGTAGAAGAGTGCCTTTCTGAAGTGCAAGCATAGGGTTCATATCAGTTCTCTAGCTTTTCCTGGGACATACTTCAAGGAGATGGATGTTCTATCTTAATGTATATTTTTGGCCTTTTATTTGCATGTGTATATCTGGGTGAAAACCTCTTTTCACTGTTTATATAATCAGTAATATCCTCCACTCCAAACAAAGGAAAGCTCTTTAAATGGAAAAATATTTTTTCACTAGGTACCAAAGGATAGCCCAGTACTAAAATCAATGGTTATTTCTGCTTCCCCCCAGTCAAGGCTCTTGCTATCTGTGTCTCTTAAGTCGAAGTATATGGTAGACAACCATTTTATATCATTTATAGGTTATTTAAGTTATAACAGCATCCTTATGTCAAAATTTAATTTTATTTCATAAGATACTCTTAAAGTACCTCTTAAAGTACCTTTTACCCATAAATGTAAGACAAGACTATTAGCATGGCTGTTAGACCATAATAAAGGATGTTCGTGATTCATCTTTTAATTATGCTTTTTCACTATCGTACTGTGGCAGTACAATTCCCTTTTCAACCACAAACTATGCTCATGACATATATATAATGCAATAAAATTGACACAGATAAGAGGAATGGGTCATATTATTCTGTGTGATTGAATCAGAAGACAATGCAATTGCAGAGAATTTGTAATTCAGCCTCTTTCAGAAGATTTTGAAAGATCCCATTGCTGCCCAAACAGCAATAAACTACACAATTACAGAATTCATGTTTTCTATAAAATGATAAGTAGGCTTCTCTTTAACTACAGATTAAAGAAGACATCACTGGCATTTGTTAAATGTGTCAGTGTCAATTGCAATTTAGTATATGTGCTTTTTCATACAATTAATCTGATATAGCGAAAAAGCATCATATATTGTATTAATGATAATAGTGGGTGGGTCATCATTAACCACCTGCTGCTGATAAAAATTGTAACAAAGGACACAGCATAGTATGGAAGTACTCATGTGTTACAGAACTGTTTAACACCTTAGAAGCTTATCTGAGAAATGCTCCAGACCCCAGTAGCACATTCAGTTGTATTTTGTTAGATGGCAGAATGGTGTACATGGAAAAAGTCTCTAACTCTGGAGAAGGGCAAAAATGTCCTGAATGACTTAACAGAACAGCACAAGGCAATCGTCTGAAGAAGGTGGACATGAAAAAGCTTTAACCTTGGAATATTAACAACAAAACTTGAAAACATAAAAGAAGAGATGGTTGTGAGGGCTTCTGTTGGGTGTCCCCCCCAAAAAACCTCTTTAACCTTAGAAACTCTGTAGGTTTGATGGTGAGAAAAAGGGAATTTATATTAAGTCACACCAACTAGGACCCATGAGTTTAACATAAAGGGAATTTTTCTAGAGCTTCTCCAATATATGTTGCAGTCTGGTTAGATGGGAAGGAATGCAGCCTCAAAGTTTTCAATGAAGTTCAGCTTATATTTAAGTATGATTTTTCCTGCCTAAAATAAGATCTACTAGAGCAATCAGAAGTTAAAATTTGGTAGATATAAGCATTTAAAACATAGAAATTTAGGCAAAGTGTAGCCATTGAACAGTTGTATACACATTCAACTTAGTTGCACTGTATATTTTATATGTCAGAATGTATTTCCTTCCGGAGAAGTAACTGACTGATAGTTCATTATGACTTCATACAGTAACTAGTTACACATCTACTAAAAGTAAAGTCTTCAGATCAGCCTGTTCTTTATGCTACCTGCACAGTAATTTTTATTTGGTTCAGCCTTGATTTCTTTGTCAATATCACTGGCATAACGCTGTTGAAATAGGGATAACAATCAAGTTCTTAGTTTTATTGGCTGTGGTTTACACTTACAGGACAGCCATTCTTCTGCTTAGGTAAGAGACTGTTGATTGAATTCAGTAATACAAATAGTTTTTCTTAAGAAAATGGATCTAATGGACTGGAGAATACTCTATTAAAGGTAGAAATGTGTGGAAAAATTAGAATTAAAATTTATTACATGCTACTGGAATTTTCCTTGTCCTACACATGTAATTACAATGCAGCATTTTGTTTTGTACACAGATGTTGACAACCTCATTTTTTTCTAATTCAAATAATTTTATAACAATCTGAAGAAGTAATAGCTACATGGAAATTTGCTTAAATCAATGTAGGAAACTTTTACTAAGTGTTTTGCAAGAAAAGCTGATGTTTTGAATATATTTGGGAGACAGGCACAGCACTGAACCAGATATTTCGGCTACCACATGGTGCAGTCTACAGAGACAAACCAGATGTTTAGCACTACTTCTGAGACCGTAGTATCTATGGGGAATTTTGCTATTTATTTGGAAAACAGTTTATGAAAAAAACCAAAACACCAAACAACACATCAACAGCATATAGATTGTCATGGCAAATATACAACCTAAGTTTTCGAGAACATCCTTTTTTTAAAAAAGAAAGAGGGTTTTAAAAAGCACTCACACAGTTCATCTTTAAAAAGCACAGTCTTTGTTGATCTAAAATAGGCTGAACCGCTGTAGCCCAACTATTTCTGAGTAATAGCAAGTCTTTATTAAAACCAGAAGAACGGTAACGCCAGACATATTACAAAACAGATTGTCAGATGTAAGCACCCATAGGAGTAATGTGTGGGGTTTTGCATGTTCAAGAGTAACTCCCACAGAATAAGATGAGGAATATGTGGCTGGATCTTTTATTATCTTGTGCTTTTTTATTCTTACTGAAGACAATAACTAGATTTTTAAAGCATGGACTTATTTTTCAGCAGGCTGCAGATACCTGCCGTTTTAAAAGGTCACTAGAGTTGGTTGCTCATTAGTCTTCAGCCACCATTTAAATAGACAAAAGCCAAATCATTGGCATTGTAAATTAGTCTAAGATGCCAACAGCATATAAAGATAAAAGCTCGGACTCTGATACTGATCTGCCACCATCCAGCATTTACACTATTTCCAACAACACTAGAAAAAAAACAACACTCTTTACACACATACTACTTGCTGGCCTTTTTCTTTAGTCTAGAAACTTAACCACAATTTGCTATAAAACATTAGCCTAGTGTACCTTGCATAAACTCCAAGGTGGGAGGGAAGCTCACAGGATTACCACTGCCTTCGGTGTGCTAAGTAGTGTAATACTCTCATAGTCTGAAAAAAAAAAAAAGGCAACAAACAAACAGTGAAAGTGACATACAGGATCTCTTCAGTTTCTGTTATTTACTCCAAAAATATAGTTCCCATTAGATAAAATAATATTTCAATTCCAGGCAGAATGAAAGCTTAAAACTGATGATGTGAAGTCAGAGAACAACTGCAATACCACTTCCAAGTACCAGGCTGCAAGTAAAGCCATACCTGCAGAAAACACAGGGCGTTTATGTGGGCTGTAAGAGAAAAAAAGAATTTGAGCTACTTTTTGCAGATGAAACTGGCTGTAACCTTCTCTTAAGCAGTCAGATAAAGCAGGTTAACTGAGCCAGTCAAACCTACCCAGCTGAATACACTTAGAGCAAGTGGCTGGTTCTTGCTGAACTCAAGCTGTGTCATCAGCCATCCCTGAAAAATAGAAAAAAATTAAAAAACCTAAGAAAGGTTAAGGGATGGGTTTTGCTGGAGGGCTGGGGAATGGAAGAGATAAGAGAAACCAATAGCAAAGTAGGTGTTCATCTTTGTACTGTTATGACTACAAACATCTATACTGGGTATCTATATAGTGCCTTTCAGTCCCCTGACAAACTTAACAGCTGTGGGGTTATTATGGCTAGCACACATCTCTCTGTGGGGACTACGTACCACACCACTCTGTTTTGGGTGCGATAAAATGGAAAACGGAGCAGGGATCTCAAATGGCCTTTCGCTGTTAACCTCAGGAAGCATCTTTAAAAATATTATATTTGTTATTGTAGTTTTTAATAGTTTCCAGAAGGATGACTCCTAAGGACTGCAACAGCTCATTGACTTCACATACGTACATCCTTCTCTGAGGTCAAACGGGAATCGTTCATGAGCACACAGTTGAGAGAAAAATTACCTAATGAAGTGCTCTTGCCTGAGCACATCCAGGTCAGACAGTGCTTTCTTGCAAACATAAAAAGAAGCTTTTAATGTGAAAACCTGGTTTTGTTTGAAATTTGGAAATATTTATGGGAAATTCTGCCTCCAGGCCGTGAGACACGCACATGCATAAATGCACAGAACGTTGTTCGCATTTACATCAGTGCGGGCTCAAGGGAGAAAAGGTCTGAAAAACAAATCTGTTTTTACAAATGGACTGAAATGAAATTAACCAAGTTAGAACATCTTAGTAACAGTGACAGCCAAAGGTACTCACCAAGGTATATTTCCTTGAAACCCACTCTGTTGATAGGCTTTTCAAGAAACAAGATACGAAAGTCAAAAGCATGTATTTCAAAGTCAGTACTGCAGAACCCTGCGCTGAACTTCACCAATTTAGTGATGAGAAAAGAGGGCAATAAATAGTGACATTTCTTTTGGGAATTGGAGAGAATGGGTGATAGTGAAGTAATTATATTATAGACAGTGAAACATCCATGGTAACTAATTTGATGATAAATTCACTTATCACTACATGAAAATTCCCCAGCATATGAAGATATTAAATAAAAATACCCCTTAAAATCTCAACTGAAATTTCAGATGTAACTCATTTGACTTATACAGTGATTTTTCAGACCATATCTTAGAACACAGCAGACTTCATCTTTTTTTAAGTTTCATTAGACTTATGGTTTTATGTATAGTACAAGCCCTCTCTTCTTTTCATAGGTGGTATTTCAATAGAATATCAATCCTGTGTAAAAGTTAATTTCATTCATAAGAACCACTGACAGCTAAAAGTGCCTGCCTCTTCAACAAGAGAGTTTCAAAACCTGAAATAACAGCTGGTATGACTATGTTTTTGAGTCAACTAATTGGCTGAATTATTCTGAAGTGTGCAGAAGACAGAACAAGATGGAATGATCAACAAAGTCACTGACTCCAGAGGAGGATTGAGCAAGAAAAGGTTTGTAAGAAAAAGGAAGCACAGTGACAGATTTTTATTTTTTTTTCTTTTGGTCTGTGATGTTGTTGATGATATTGTGTGTTTGCAGTTTTCAAACCTGTCCTGTTCTGGCAAACCTTAGGATTGATGCTCTGGTTCCTGATGAAAGGCAGGAAGGAGAGTGGCAGATGAAGAGCCAGGATGCAAAGATGGGGAAAAATACCAACAAATGTGGTGTCAGGAGTCACTTAGGTACCCAAGTGGGATGTTCAGATGGGAAACACTGGTGATGGGAGCTTTGAGGGCCCAACAGGACATCTGGAGCTGGGTGAGGGACTGAAAGATTAACTGCTGATGGGGTATGGAGGCAATAAGAAACAAGAAGTCACATGGAAAGGGGAACTGAGATAGATCCAGAGCATTGAGGCCAGACTTGTTGGGTAAATAGGCTGGGACTGGGATTTACTACTGGAGATAATGACCACTTTGTGCTGCTCAAAGGTCTACTGCTGCTGATAGTCTATATGCATGCAGTGCTTTACACTTTGCTCTTCAAAGGACTAACAAATTTCATACCAATGTGTGAAACAACCCATTCAGATTTTGCTTTCAAAAGCTGGAATATGCCATAATCACAGATATCTCTAAGGTTCAGACAACTTATGTATTACTATTGTCTCTTACTGTATGATAATAGGCTGCTGTCCCAATATTGTCCATCTCATTCAGTGCTAGAAGAGCCCTGCTCTGGGGTTGCTGTCAGGTGGGAGGGAGTTGTCTATAAAAACCCAGTTCCACCGGCTGTGGGGGCTGGAAACTATACAGTGCATAGGAGAGGAAACTGAAGAAAGAAAATCACAGCTGCCCTGGAGAATAAGATTCATGTTTTGCAACAGATCTCTCACTTGATGCTAAAATACACATTTTAAAAAAAACAACAAAAACACAAAAGACAGCCACTTGTGTGTTTACCATCCTCTGGGAGCCTGGCTCCCAGAGTCTGGCTGACAGATCCTCAAAAACACATCTGAAGAGCATAGAGAACCACAGAGATTTGATCCTCTGCCTTCCTGCATAACATGAGACACAGGATTTCACCCAGTCTCTTCTGTACCCATACAGAACATAGTCTGATTGAACTAACAAAATACAGCATTTTTGATCATATGACTACCAGCCTTTAGATTGAACTGTCAACCAACACTTAGAAAATTATCTAGGAAAGATCCTCTTAAGCAATGTTTTTGTATTTCTGGATTTTTTTATTTCTTACGGTGCTCTTGAGAATATGTAAGATATGAACAGGCAAACTTTATCTTCTGCATCTCTCTCTACTATGCAACAGGAAAAGATAACAATAGCAACACTCTCATGAACTGTTACAAAATAGAAGATTCACAGACGATTGTCTATTCTTAAATCACGAGGGAGTGAAATGCAAAGACAAAAGAGACATCAACTCAGTATTATTATTAGATTAAAAAAAAAAAGGAAAGCAAATACTTCAAACCTGCCTGTTAAGCAATGCTATTTGGGAATGCTTTCCTTGGTTTTCTGATTTTCTCCCCAGTTGGGAGGAGCGTGGAACGCATGTGTTGATTTTGCTAAAATTTCCTTCTAAAAGGGCTGCTTAACTTCTAAGTAACACTGAAACACAAATAACCCCACTCAATCTACATACAAACTACTCTGACAAGCCAAATGCCTTCCCTTGGCAATAGCTGAAGCAACACAGCCCGTGTCTGAAGCATTTCAGCTGTCCTGCTCGTTCAGCACTCCTCAGACTCTTCACGTTCTGCAGCAAATGAGGAAGGATATGGTTACTCAAAAAAAAGTTAAGGAGAAAAGTCAGTAAAATTTAAGCCTTTAAATGACCAGTTCCAACCACCATCTTGACATTTTGCTTCAGCAAAGCACTTAGGTATTGATAATAGTGAGGGGAATTGACAGTATTTGTTATTCACCCTCTTGGTTTTTCTGTGAACTGAAAAAAGTGAAAATATTTTTTTGTGCATAGTCAGTTTCCATCAAAAAGCTGAATCTGATTCCACTTTGTTTTCACTTTTGTTAAGTTTCTCACAGAAAATACCTCTTCCTTTTTTCTTAATCCATTCACGGTCCCTACCCCTGCATAGAGGCTCACATGCTTTGCATAATTACTTTTAAAGCCTTCTCCTGTCATAGCATGTCTGTCTCTTTAAACTATGTATTACCTTTCTCTTCTTCTCCTAGTCCTTGTTGGCAGTAAGTCAGATGTAGGTAGTGAATACTGTAGGAAAGATTGCCTGTTCCCTGGGAATCCCCTCCGTAGAGAGAAAAAACAGCTACGCTCCCATCTCTGAGAGCAGATCTATGCAATCTAGAAAGGGTTACCTGCTTCACTTGCAAGCAGAAGTGCCTCTCCATCGTTCCTCCATCGTTGCTAAGCGGCTGTGTGCTTGCCAAAGCTGTATCAAGAGCATTCCCTAAACACCAGAAGTGGAGGAAAAACTAGCACGACTCTCTGGTGCATTAGCTGCAACACTTACTTAGGAACCATTTTACTCAATATTTAATGCTAAGGCTCTTTTAGCAGCTTGTTCAATTACTGGATGAAAGAAAGAAAGGAAGGAAAAAAAAAAAAAAATCACCAGCATAGATACAATTAGCCAAGACTTCCCTTCACCACCACCATTCATCGCCAGCCTGGAGAAATCAGATCTTTTTATTCTCTCCCACTCATTCCACTCATGCTTAGTACTTCTATGTCAAACACAGCAGATTCAAAACGAGTGGTTTGGAAATACTTTTTTCTCAAGTAGCCCCATGATTGGAGTGCTGTTTTGAATGGTGGGAGCTCTCTTTTGCCTTAGCTAAGCTATATAATGAGCATTAAAGCAAGACTTTCGGGGAAGCAGGAGGAAAGCCTTGCTCTTTCCCTGCAGATTATGAAAAAAAAAAAAAAAAAAAAAAAAAGGTATAAAAAAGGGACTTTAAAATGTACTCCAGGAAAGGCTGTTGACCCACTGCAGAGGAAGTACCAGGAGTCAGGCAGACTAATGGTGTTCAAGGACAGTCTAAATCTTTTTCTTGTGGCCCAAACCCCTAATCTCAAGCTTGTTCTTTCAGAGGTGGGTAATTCAGTCTCTAGCTCGCAGGTATGATCAAACCTACAGGTAACAAGCATTTCTGTGGCACCACACATAAGCATAACACCTTATTAACTCACGCTTTCCAAGAGCTTCCCCTGGAGAAATGTAAAAGCAGTAACTGTCACGGTCTCTCTAAGAGCAGCACAAATGTGTCCCCTTCCCAGTGAGACGTTTTGCGATTGCAGGCGACGTTTCCTCAGCCGCGCTATGGAAAGGAGCAGCTGCCATTGTCACTGCGTATCATCTGCCTTAACAAATACTAGGGAACCACTGCCAGCATTAATCCCTCTCCTGACTGTCGTAACGTGTACAATGAGTCTTCTCCTTCAGCAACTTTTTCTACATATCTCCAATTTTTGCTGCAGAAGCCATGTCTATGCAAGTAAGGCATCATATGGAAGATATGAACAGGCTCTGATTTATGCATATCATATCAGACAGCCTTTCAGAGGATCCTTCTGGGTCAGCATGCTCCATTATTCTCCAGATAGCACAAAAAGGTATTTAAGTCAACAGACTGGAGAGCATGGATTAACAAGCAGAGAAACACATAGATATCAGAGAAGTTGCTGCAATCATGGCAAATCCTGCACATCCATGTCTCCACTGGCCCTCTCTTTACCAGCAGTTGGGAAGGGTGCAAGCCCACTTATTTGGGATGGGAGCTGTGGATGCCAGCTGCACATACCTTGCGTTCCCACCTTGCTTACAACTATTTTTGATTACTTTGAAGCCAGTGACAGCCATGGAAGGACCTTGAGGCCTCAGCTCCAAGGCTACCAACGCAGCCTGTTCACCACCAGGCTCAGGATTAAGTTCACAACCTGCACACACCAACTTCACAGCTCCTCTCATTCTCCATTCTCCTTTTTTTCCTCTCCTGTGTCCCTCCTTCCTGGATGTCCCCACTGGGATGTCTGCACCTCCTGACCAATCCTGTTGGGGGCTGACTTAACTCACTGAAAAGACCACCAGCAATAGAAAACAAACAAAAAAACCCCCAAAACAACAAAAAAGGGAAAAACGCAGATATATTCTGCCTCAAGCTCACCCTCCAGAACTGTGCCCTGGGCAGCTCTGGGGCTCTGTCGCTCCATAGGTGGCAGCTCTTGTGTCCGTATGTGGCAGCTGCTGATTTTAGTTGTTTCTGATGGATATAGATTGCAATGTAGTTCCCTGTTTGTGCTTTCATTTCTGCTGTCACAGAGCATCGCATCTCTCCCTCATTCCTCCACAAATCCTTACTCTCAACTACATCATCGTCTTAAGTCAATGCTTCCTTCTAGTTTTTGCAGTATTAAAAAAAAAAAAAAAGAAGTCTTCCACACAAAAATATAAAGCAATGTTACAATGGAAGGCTTGTAGCAATATTTACGGATTTATAGAATGAAATAGCTGTTGTGCTTTGAGGTTAAAATCCAGGATAGCACTCACAATTTGGGAATTTGGGTTTCTGTGTGTTCCCAGTGACCCACCCAAATTCTTGCTAGAAGGGGTTAAAAGCCACAGTTAAAGGCATGTGTGGTGCAATTAAAAGCATACTGACAGTCTGCTGGGCACTGAAGACCAGGAGACAGCTTCCTCCTGCATCTCAGTGATGCTTAGTCCCTCTGCACACGCTGCAGGTCCCATTACCTTCCATCACTGACCGGCTAGCCAGCAGCATGCCCCAGTCCGCAGTAGGAGTGCTCACATTTATTTTATTTCCAGGCTTGTAATTGTTAACTACTCTTACTAACTGATTAGATGCTGAGCAGTTCCAAAAATACCAGTCTGGGGGTGATAACTTTCTGTCATGTGAAATCTGACATCTTGAAAAAAAAATGATGCATGCACACTTGCAGGCATTTCATAGCTTTTAAATATTAACGCCAACAATTATCTCTTCTTTGCTTCTAACACTTTTTCTGAGTTACTATTATTTAGAATTCAGCCTGTTCAAAGATTTATTTTAGTTTAGTTTTGATATTTCGCTTTTAACTGTCACACATTCTTTGTCAGAGCTTCAAATACGCTGCAGGTTCTAACTTACTGAGAAGGTATCAAGGGATTTGGTGCTGGTACCAATTGACAGATTCACTCATCCCATAGTCATTTTGTTACATGCAAATGCCATTGAGATGCCCTGATTCAAGGCCTCTCCTGAACCATTGCTCAGGTAACATGTGCCCATTTTTCTAGAAAAAACCCAAACCAAAAATGTTTTTGCACATTTTTCAGAATAAAGGGACTTTAAGTATACAAAATTACAGGAGGTGATATCATCACAAGATTATAGGCAGTCCTGGCATCTTGGATATTCAGTCAGGATTGGAGTGACTTCCTCTTTTGTTCATACAACAGTGAGGTCCTCATCAAAAAAAAAAAAAAAAAAAAGGTATTCATAGAATACCTGCTCTAAATTATCACACTGATGCTTGTATAAAATCCTAAAGTGTTTGTTGATATAAAGGAAAGACAATTAATCTTTAAACCTAGTCATAGAGCCTCAATCAGAATCTACATTTTTCAAGACATCTGCTATCAAGGAACAAGGCACAAACTAAATACTCAAAACCCCAAGCCCAAAACGCACTGCCTTACTATTATGAAAATGTGATTTTTGATGAACAGTCTTCTGATCAGGCTAACAGATATTTTTTTTCCTCTATTAACAAGAAACCCCTATCACCTCCCTTACATGATGACACAAAACTGACACACCAGAAGGCTGTGTCACCATACAGCATGACCTGGACAGGCTGAAGAGTTGGGCAGAGAGGAACCTGATGAAATTCAACAAGGGCAAGTGTAGGGTGCTGCACCTGGGGAGAAAAAACCCCATGCACCAGTACAGGTTGGGGGCTGACCTGCTGGAGAGCAGCTCTGTGGAAAAAGCCCTGGGAGTCCTGATGGGCAACAGGATGACCATGAGCCAGCATTGTGCCCTTGTGGCCAAGAAGGCCAATGGCATCCTCAGGCGCATCAAGAAGAGCCAGCAGGTTGAGGGTGGTTATCCTGCCCCTCTACTCTGCCCTGGTGAGGCCCCATCTGGAGTACTGTGTCCAGTTCTGGGCTCCCTGGTTCAAGAAGGACAGGGAACTCTGGAGATGGTACAGCATGGAGAGGGTGCAGCAAAGGGCTACAGAGATTATTAGGTGACCAGAACATCCCTCTTATGAGGAAATGCTGAGGCGCTTGGGTGTTTTTAGTCTGGAAAAGAGAAGACTGAAGGGGGATCTGATCAATGCCTATAAATACTTAAAGTATGGAAATCAAGAGGATGAGGCCAGTCTTTTCTCAGTGGTGCCAGTGACAAGACAAGAGGTAACTGGCACAAACTTGCACATAGGATGTCCCATCTAAACATGAGGAGGAACTTCTTTACTTTGGAGGTGGCAGAACACTGGAACAGGCTGCCCAGAGAAGAGGTGAAGTCTCCTTCTCTGGAGACATTCAAAATCTGCCGGGACGTGTTCCTGTGCAACCTGCTCTAGGTGGATCTGCTCTGGAGGGGAGGTTGGACTAGATGATTTCCAGAGGTCCCTTCCAACCCCATATCATTCTGAGATTCTGTGACTCTATGTGAACTGCCTGTATATGTCTAGGTGACCATGACACACAGTTTTTTGAGCTACTTTTCCATTTTCATGCATGCTAAATTTGCATTCACTTATTTCACAGTAAACCTACTAGCAGCTGATTTTCCAGTATTAACCTAACAATTACACTAACTGATAGATAGTATATTACAGTACACCTATATTAATGTAAGTCAACCAGCTCTGTCTCTGCTGAGAAGTCACGTTAGACCCATGGGTCTGGCCATGGAGAACAGACTTTAGAAGTAAATATTTTTTTACATTTTAAAGTTTCATTCTGAATTGATAGGTGCTGAGAAAATAGCTGTCAAGAGTGCCAAATCAAAATGTAGAAAGATTGAAAAGTGCTGGCAGTGCTCTGGAAAAGCTTTCAACGTGAAATGGGGAATTAGTGTGGTTTTCAGGGCGAGTGACTGAGAGCCAGTGGGATAGGTCCTCCTTTTCCCAGTAGCACAAGTCTCCTGAATACAAGAAGGTCAGGGTTTCAGCTTCACCACTCTCATATCCTCCTGGATATTAAAATATGGAGGGTTGGGTCTCCAGCCTTGACGGCGGGACCGCTCTTCCTGAAGGTCCATTAATCAGCCTCCAGGACTGAGGCTCTGTGCCAGTGAGAAACTATTATTTATAGGATGGAGACGTGTTTCAGGTGCATGGGGAGGCTGAGAGAGTGAATTAAGCTTTCCACAGAGACAGAGCGATTCTGAATAATAAAGCAGCTTGTACAAGCAGTCTTTGGGTACTCAAAGACTGTGCTGTCCAGCTTTTAATTAGGTGTTTGAATACAGATTAAAAGGTGCTCACCTTTCCAAATATTGTCTTTGTTCTAGGTTTCTTTACTGCCACCAGGATCCAGACAATGTGTTGCCCTTAACACATCTACCAAAACTGCTCTTGGGGTTTGAAGCAATAAAGGTGGGGTATGCACAAAGAGTTTTTGATTGAAACGGGAAACAACATCGTTACATGGACATATAAGTCAGTACTTGCTTGATGTTTTGTTTTTATTATAATAAAGAGGTAAATGTGATCTTTTCACAAATAGTGAAAGAAAAAAGTGTATAACCATATGCACTGACTGCAAATGCTGGATTTAAATATTCAATACAGCTGTACATGTGGAGAGCTGACAGAAAAATCCCCTGCTTTCTCTTCCTCCTCATTCAGCAAATCATTTGGAGGATTTTGAACATAAATTCAGAAAGTATTTTCATAAATAGAATATTTCAGCAGTTAAGACTGTGGTTTTAAGCAGTTCTGACTCTTCTCACATTCTCTTCCTGTGCCTTGGTGGAAATAAATCAAACTCTTAAGCTCCTGCAATAATCTCAAAGAGATAAAACAGATGGAAAAAATAATGGGATAAGGTACCTTATGAGTAAGATTTTGGCAACAGAAACCTAATGTCTCTCTTCTTTACCTAAATGTTTAGACTTGCAGCTGCCAAAACCAAAATAAAATTGTGGAGGTTTTATAAAATATGTGGTACTTTTTATATATAGCATACTTAAAATATATATATATAAACCCTCATATAAATCTGCACAGGAAAAAAACACTCCAAGAAGGAAAATACTCCCATATTCTTCACTAGATTTTGTCATGGACACACAGAAAGAAAAAAGGCACTATATACGTACCCAGATATCACAGTCCTTCGTATCTGAAGACAGAGACCCACCAGCCTCATGCAGGGGGTCGTGAAGGGCAGATGATGCTGGGCAGCCCCTGAGATGCTCCCATCTGTGGTCGGGGCTGGGATGAGCTTGTGGAGAATCCCCAAGGCCAGGGAAGACACACCATCTCCCTCCTGGATGGAGAAAAAAGTCGGAGAGGATTATGTTGGGAACAACTGCTTTGATCAGGTTTGGAGCTGCTTGAAAGGAGCCCTGGAGCAGCAACAATTTTTACTTCTTTTGTTACCTTATTCTCCTTCCCATGTCCCTGATAATCCGCCATAGCAATCTGCTAACTCCCCATTTTATTATTTACAAGATTTGTTAATTTCTCACACTTCTATCTTGCTATTGCAGCCATAAACCAGGGTTAGTCTGGACAGCATGGACATGACTTTCTCTTTGATTTCTGGAAGGTTCAACAGTTTATTTTATTTCTATTTTGTTTGTGTAACTATGTGGCATGGGTAGGCCACTTGCTGGGGCATTATTTGCTTTGGATATCAGTAGTTTCTCACACTTCTGTCTAAAACTATGCATTCAGAACACATTGTTTGTCCCTGTACCTTGACACAGCCACTGCTCATCCTTTGCTACCTATGGGCTTGTTTGATTTTTCACAAAAAGCCAAGCAATTTTGCCAAAGAAAAGCTATTTTCTTGACATTCACTCTGTTGCAGCATGGGCAAACGCAGCCCCTACAAGCTGCCCCCAGCAGAACTTTGCAAATTGCAACCAATTTTAGTTTTACAGGAGCCCCAGTAACATGTCTGTAAGGACTTTTCCAGCAAAAAACCCAAGAAGAAATAGCTACAACTATGAAATTTCAGATTTAAATAAATTAAAAATAACCTGCACCCTGCTGAGCTTTCTTGACTGACACAGAATTGTCCTCCCTCACTTGAAAAGCACATCATTTTGTGGATGTTTTCATAAACCAGTTGATGAAAAACACTGAGAACACATCTTAAAAATTGTCCAGAGTTGAGCTTTCATGCATTTGTATAACTCTAACATGTACTATGAACTTGCAGTGAGATTTATCAACTTGGTTCATCACCCATTCTTTGAAGGAAATAAGGCTGAAAACCAGAAATATACATACCCAAGGATTCTTTTGCAACCTCAGACCTATAAACTGAAATTCTTGCAGGAATTTTAAAGATATGCAGCTAATACATTGAAAAAAAAACATTTTGCGAAACCTATTTTGACTAAGAAGAGGGGAAAAAGAAACCAGAATTAGAGATTAGGGAAATAGAAGCCCATTTTGATACGTAAGTAAGAATGTGTGCATATGTTTGTGCATAGAGTCATGCAGCTTAAAAGCACACACAGCTTTGGGGGTTTTTGGTTACTTGGTTTTAATCTGTTCCAAGTCATGATCCTCAAATTGTGTTTTCCATAATTGGTTTTAGCTAAGCTATAATACACTGAATTTAGAAACCCTAAATATTCTTCATCTTCTGTTGGTTTTTGGAGATGAATATTATAATAAACTTCTTATCATACTAGTAACAATTGCAAGAATCAAGCTAAATATTTACTGTTAGGAAAAATGTAATGCTTTTATTTTTGAAGCAGAACAGCTACAAAAACGCCTGTAAATGTTTATCATTTTTATTTCAGTATTAATAACCAAGTTTTTATGACCTCATTCAAGAAACCCAAGAGAATCTGGCTCTTCTTTTTATATTATGTTTGTGCCCTTTACATCATTTCCTACTTCTAATAACTAATGATGATAGGTAATTACTTAACAGATGGTAAAAGCTGTTTAATTGCTTTTAAGGACTACTGAGCTTAACTGTATTTTGGAAGCATTAACTTCTGTGACTTTTCCTCTTCCTCAGCTTATTCCAAGCTTGTTCAGCCATAGTTAAATATTCAAGGCTTTGGGCTTTCTTTTTTTTCTTTTTTCTCTCTAGTGCCACTGAAGGAGAGGTTAGTAACATGTTGCTTCTGACCATTGTTATTTCAAATACGTTTCTTTTGCAAGGCCATTGTCAACACTGAGAAAGCATCACCCTTCTCTTTTCTCCCTGGGTCTGATCAGCCCATGCAGCCCAGGGCAGCTGACCATTAGCCTCCAGAGATGCATCTCTCTCTCTTTCCTGTAGCAACAAACTATCAGATCATTAAGTGGAGGCTAGGGGGAAAAAAAGTCCAACCTCAAAGCTAAGTGGGCTGGTCTCATTAATGTCTTACACTGCATTTACATTATCTCCTGGGTAACACAGACAGGAGAAGTTTTCAAATCAGGGGGCAAAAACGAGGAAGGAAATTCCTAGTTTAACACACAGAGAGTTAGTGACCCTCTTTATACTTCCCTTGCACTTTGAATAAATTGCACATTAACCACAGTAAATGCTGGCCTAATTAGTCAAGGTACACTATATGCCACCGACTGCTGAATGCTTTTTGAGTTCTAATAATTGTTTGTCTGGGTTTGTATGTAAATGCATATGAGGAGCTGTGCTAAAAGATACAAAATTGACTGAAATAAATTTACTGCATCACAAATTGGCAAAGAGTATGCCTAGAAACAAATAATTCAGTTTTACGATTGCCGCTAAAATAAACTATATGGCTCTTGCATTTCACATGAGACCATGAAATCTGAAATAATAAACAAATAAAGTCAGAACGATTTCTTCATATTTAGGATCAACAGTCCTCCTGGTATACAGCTAAGGTTACAATTGATTAAGTTGTACATTTTTCATTTGATGGAAAGAGCTGCACACAGAGTGCTAGATAGACCATACGTGAGTTCTGGTTAAGTGTGCCCAGAGGTGGGATTCATTATTAAAAATAAATGTTTATAACCGATCTGTTACTTGAAATAAAACAGGTACATGACATGAATATAACAAAAGGATTGCAAGGTAGTGAAATTACAACGGTTGTGAAACTTTTTTTTGATGTCTGCAGCGTAAAGGTTTGGTTTTTGTTTGGGAGGAACTCCGAGTCAGCCCTGCATAGAGAGAGGCTGAATTCCTCCCTCCCTCCTGCCTTTTTGCTGAGATATGACTGTTTATCACTTTGTATGTTAGTGTGTGTTTATACTAAGGTAGCTCTCCATGACTACATGGAACCCAGTAGCATTGACACCTCTACCCATGTTTGGTCAGTGTTTTAATATTTCAGTAACAGCTCCTGGAGTCATATGATACATTTATTCTCATAACTAAGAAAAGTATGAGTTGATATGCTTATTTTCCTCTGTATACATCTGAATTGCTCAGAGCACAGTTAACAACTTCCCATTTGTATGCACTGAATCTGAGTAGCTCCTGTAACATTGCAATTTTAGTTTTGGTTGAGAAGAAAATCATAGTTATTTGCCCAATGAAAACCCAAATATGACCTCGACTTGTATTTTGTTCAATAATCTCTAGTATATTTAGTAAACCGCTGTTCTGAGCGGATTATGTTCAAACACAGAGTGAATGCTTATAATCATTGCCATAAAAAAATGGTCTTGCTAGGTATTAATTTTTGATGTACTAAGCACTTCCTTTGCAATTCCACTGTCATCCGGCATCATTGCACCATAAATTTAGAGCATTGCCTGGAACAGCTCTGCGTTGTTTTGTAATATGACTCCTTATGATTTAACAAGTTTAAGCAGATAGAGCTGATTGTATAAGGCATTTGCATTTACTACTCTTTAGGAAGATAAGAGATACAATCTAAAACCTTTTAAAATAGAACTAACTTTTCTTGGCCTAATAAATTGTTATGAATAAGCAAAATCCCTGATTATGTTACTCTCTGAATTAGCCTGGGTTTAACATGAGTTTGTAACCAATAGAGGAAAAAATGAACAAAAGACATCAAATCAATCGTAAGTCTTGGAAGGTGCCATATAAATCCAGAGATATTTTGCACCAGGGGAGATTTAAGATGGATATTAAGAAAGATTTCTTCACTGAAAGGGTTGTCAAACATTGGAACAGGCTTGCCCAGGAAAGTGGTTCAATCATCATCCCTGTAGTTATTTAAAAGCCATGCAGACGTGGTGCTGAGGGATGTGGTTTAGGGATCATTTTGGCAGTGCTACATTAAAATTGGACTCAATGATCTTAAAGACCCCTTCTAACCTACATGATTCTATGATGGAACAAAGAATAATCACACTTTTAGGCAGACACTAGGAGGTAATTATTATGCTCCATTTTGCACTGTTTTTCTTACATGCTAGCTGCACTATGGATCCTGAGATGCTGCACAGGTATCCCTCATGAAAAGGACTCTGGGATTTGGCTCTTGTTTTCCTGAAGATGGATAAAACATCGCAGAGTGCAACAGACCAGTGTGTGTGCTTACTGCAAACTTTCTGAAAAACAGCATGCTTGTTTGGAAACAGAGGTGAAAATACAAGTTCAGCTAAAAGAATCAGCTATTTCTACAGAGACAAAAAAATGTGCTTACAGACTCCCAGCTGGGCACAGCTGGGGTCTGTGTTTCTCCCTGGCCTGCCAAACTGTTCCACTGGTCTTCTTCATCACCCTCTCAAAACACTCAGAAAAGCCTCCTAACGTGAGATAGCTAAACTCTCCTCCACGTAGGCTAGCATCCATTCTTGGCTTTGGAGGCATGACCCAAGCCTACATTCACAGCTCCAGGAAGGGCTCCTGTGTGAAATGCAGGAAAGAGAGACATAGAGCATGTACCTCGAAACCTCTTCCAGGTTGCTTTTTTTTTTCTCCTTCTTTTTATATATTTTTTTAACTTCAACTCAGAAAAAAAATATTTTTACATATTAATATACTGGTGAAATAAGCGAAATCGTATCATAAGACTCTGCATAAATAGTAGATACATGTAACAGAAAGTATTTATCCTTGCAGCCTGAAAAAAGAAATGGAGTTCCCCATATTTTAAAAGCTGAAACAGGAAACAGATCCTTTCCCTGCCTGAAAAAATGGAAAAGGAGTATTGCTGGAAAAGCAAGCTCTTTTTTCAACAACAAGCTGTAATATGCTGTCTGTATTCCGAAAAGCTGACGGGAAACAGTACATTTGCATTAGGAGTTGTGTATTTTTTCTCTTTTTTTTTTTTTGTTTTCCCCTCATGTTCTTTCAAGTCCTCCAAGATGCACTAAAAGCAAGCACTTTGCAAGAGGCTCCCTGAACCTTACAGAATTAAACCCGTGAATGGTCTATCGCCTTAGTTACAGTACACGATTTCCATTCCCAGCAAGTGCACTAGGCTAATTCACAGCAAACCACAGACTTGCCATCATTCTGAGAGTGCCCGGTTGGAGCCATTTCTGAGACAAAGCACAATCCTGAAACATTTTAGGCATTCCATCCTTGATAAAAGCAAAATATACATAGGAAGGGGAAACAAAGAAGTACCTACAGTTTAATTAAGGGCTGAAAAGCCACAGGTGTCTTCTGATATTTGAACTAATCACAATACAAAATTTTCATTTGCTACATTTTTTTTTAGACTTACTGCAATTTCATGGCTCTAGCAGAAGGCATGAATGCATTTTCAAGGTTCTTAGCTAACAGCTTTCTTTCTGTCTTTATCGTATTTATTTTGATTGAAACAATAATATTAGAACTGCTTCTATAGCCTCTGGGTACCCCAGCACACAACTAGCACTATAGCAAAACTCCCTCAGTGCTAAAACAATCACATTAGCAGGAGGTCTGTGAATTTGTAATTGTAAAGAAAATGTATTTTCAGAAAGCAAAATAAGCATATTGACATTATTAGGCATGACAGTACGTCAGTCTGGGGAAAGGACAAAAAAATAAGTTGAAGAAAACATTAGTAAATAACATGTATTCACATCACCTGTTGTGCTAAAATTGTTTAAAGTACCACCAGAAGTCATCTCTGAGTCAATGGTCCTTATTCTAGAGAAGATAAGAGTGACATCAACACTTGACTGGCAGAACGCCCACAGCATGCTTCAGGATCCTCTCCCCGCATCAGGCAACTGCTTGCAGCATACTTTTATTTGCTTTCTTCCTTCCACAGACATCTGGGAAGGGAGAGGGAAGGAGACCTCACCTTAACGAAGAGCTGTCTTGCACCTGGGATCTCTGGATTCGGGGGCCCTCTGGCGTTTGCTGGTGGAGTAGTACCCACGGAGAGCAGGGATAGTCCCTGGGGACCATCTGTATCTTGGGAAAGAAAAATGGAAACAAAATTCAGTACTCCTACAGATCCTGGAGTGTTTATTCTGAGATTTCTAATTCAGATTGCATTTACTCTATGGAGATTTCTACTCAGAACAGGTGTGCGTGGACCTGGTCTATCACTTCAAAAATTTAGTAGAGTCATCAGAAACTAGCTCAAGTGGTTTAACAGAGATTAGAGTACAAGAATGGCTGGTTTTCATTCTTTGATTGTAACCTAGTAAGTTCCTATGAATAGAGTAAGGCACCAAGTGGATCAAGAAAAACTGGATAGAACCTACTAACGTCCTGTTGACCACCTGTGAGACAGGGTAAGGAAGTAACACTCGGCATCAAGCTACCATAAAACAGATGCTTGCAAAGCCCATCCCACACTTTGCTCTTAGGCCATGAGGATATTTCATGTTGAGCGTGTCCTGCCTCGGTACAGCCTTGCATCTGGTTACTTCTGTAAGGGGGATGGATATTTGTGCAGCTTGCTGAGGAAATAAAAAGAGGAGGGCAAAGGAGCATGCATGACCTGTCAGAGCCAGGGTGCCTGGCAGCAAAAAGAGGCAAGAGTGTGGTCTTTCTGTTCTACTGACTAGTTTGATCTATAAGAAACTCTACAGGCATTATTCATACTGTAATAGGTTTGCTTGCATAATTAACACTTCTGGGGAAAGGTATCTGTTTCGTAGAATAGTACCAAGCAGTGCTGCCAAAGTGCTGTGAAAGTTTGCAAATCCAAATTACTATTTTGAAAGCTCCAACACTAGACTCGAAGACTGTGAAGTAAACTTTATAGCATTTACTCATCATCCCAGTAATCCTCACAAGGTAGAAGCTGTGAATCTTCTGCAGTCTGGGAGCCTTGGGAGAAATAAAAAAATGTTGGTAGTAGTATCTATGTTTCTTTTATATTCTTATACTACTTTAAAAAAAAAAAAAAATGCCTCCACTCTAGTGGAAGGAAAAATAATTAGAAAGAGGAAAAAATTAGATTAAATAAAAACTTGATTGTTAACTAGCAGCTGGGATTCTGACGGTCTGGTGCTTAAACCTACATCATGCTTTCAGGAGCTCCATAGTGCAACCACCATCTGTAATTCCAAAGCTAAAGAACAGCATAATTTGAAATAGATGATATGAAATAAAGATAACTCATGGTTTTCTTTGTCTATTTAATTTTCTATGGGTGAAGTGACCAAAGAAAAGATAGAAACAGGTGGTTATTTCTTCTGGTGCTCTTGCAGCTAAAACTTTAAACATTTTTAAAATCGTACAAAATTATTGTGACTACGTGTCTATACCAACACCACTTTGACTACATACACCTGCATGTCCATTTAAGGAAGCAGTCTTTTTAATCTTGATCTGTGAAATAATAAGAATTTTTGAATGAAATGATAGTTTTTATTTTTAAATACAGGCTTGCATGTAATATTATACCCCATAGTCTCAGTCTGTACAATTAATATTACCCATCTGAAGAAAAGGGAATCCTGTTTTCACTGGCAATAACAAGTAATTTTATACCGGAATAATATAGAACACATTTTGGAGAAAGGGCTCAACTATAGACGAATATTTCTTACTGTAGTAAAAAGTTTCTATGACCTGATGGCTGAAAAAGTACTTATCTTGGAAAAAGGGATCAGGCAATTTTCTTTAAACCTCAGCCATTATGAAGTGTGTTTGTTTGTTTTTTTTAAACCTTGGAAGTCCACCTTCTCCTCTAGCAGTTTGGGGATTCTTTCTCTTTATATTAAGTAAGGATAGATTTTCTTACTTATATAAAATGTTTGTGGAAAGAAAAATCCTGCCTAATGCTTCATAGAAGATCTTTGAGCAAAACTTCCACAGAGTGACTCTATGTTGCTCTGAAAAATGGGAACGGAGCTCTGGTTACAGTTTACAGAGTCGGGCTCTGCTCTAGACAGACACAATAAGCAGATAAAGATTAATCTTATTAAGTTAAATCTCTTCATTTCCGCCCTTACACTTCAGTACGTGTTGAATGTGATTTCAGGAAAGATTATATCTGAGCTTTGGATTTTTAAAGAACTGAGAAAAACACATGTGCCACTTAAAACCTCTTTTTCTGGGATCTGGGAATACAAACTGTGCCTGGTGCCAAAGTGCAAGCAGGGGAAAGGACACCAGGATACACCACTGCTAACAGCTGAAGGAATTTAGACTTCCATGCTGCTGACAATAGTAATATTATTTGCCCTGTTTAACAGTGTGTGCTCAATTTTCTTTGAGCAACACTACTGTTACTCAGCTGTCTCTAATGTTCGGTTTAGGAAAATGAACCGCTGTGTGGCTGACAAAGGTTTGAATCAAATCACATATTACTATTTGGGGAAAATGATGGATAAAATTCTTCACCCATTTACTTAAGGTTCTTTTTCATCATTAAAAATGTATCTCACATAAACTGAATGCACCATATCATCTTGTAGGTGTGCAAGTAAAATTCACTTTTTGATTAAAATTGCTTCTATTTAGATTGCACACAGAAGCATGCAGACATCTATTTTAGTAGTTTTAAGATTGTAAAAGTAAGAGAGACCAGAATGAAGAGTGAAAAAATAATTATATAATTAGGTATGTATGCAATGCTGGTGCATCCTATCTTAACTGGAAACGGGTAGACAAGAACACATGCTCTTTAACTTCCTTCCCAACAGTGCCCTAGAGCTACCTGCATTGCTTCTTAAAGATCTCATCAGTAAACCCAGCCAAAGTGTCTTGCATTTCAATAATACTTCAAAGCCATTGTTTTATTGGGGTAACCACCAACCTTACCGATAACAGAGTTGATTTCCTTACCTTCTTGTCTCTGTTCATTGGCTGTACCTTTCTGTACACTTGCATTAAACTTTGGGGATCTGGAGTTGTATTTAGTTCCAAGTGAGGGCAGGCTGTAACACGATGGGGTCTGGCACCACTTCAGACTTTTCAAAGCCTGAAGTAGTAAATACCAATACATTATTAAATGACAGTTTTAAGATGATATAGCAACAAGTATGTCATTTCATAATAGCATACAAAAATAATTGCCCTAATGCATTTCTATCCAAATAGAGTCCCCCTTACATATAATGAGAAAAACTGGTTCTTTTGGAGAGTGCAACACAGTTTCCTTAGCTAATACTTAGTGTAAGCTTCCAGCATTTTACAATGCTCTGAACTGAACTAGAACTCTGAAAATATTGGTTTGCCAGTTACCAGGCAGTGTGTTTCCCCTGGCTGCTAACAGAAATGTATGTCACAGAAATGTATGTCACAAACATGTATCGGTGCAGAATGTTTCTCACTGTAGCACCACTTACACACTTGGCAGAAAAGGAGAAAACTTTGAATCATAAACAATAGAATTTAAATAATCATGATCAAAT
Source organism: Calidris pugnax (assembly GCF_001431845.1). Taxonomy (NCBI): domain Eukaryota; kingdom Metazoa; phylum Chordata; class Aves; order Charadriiformes; family Scolopacidae; genus Calidris; species Calidris pugnax. The sequence continues at coordinate 16,024,350 of NW_015090920.1, forward strand.
TAAAAAAAAAAAAGTGCCTGCAAAAAAAAGCACAAAATATTTCCACCGACCCAGGAATTTCGATAATAAGGTGTTCAGAATTTTTTTGCCAGAGGGCTATATTTCTCCCTTCAAGAAATTTTGAAACATCAGCAGCCATATGCTTTAATTTACTGGTTTATACTGATTTCAGTGACATTTTACTTCTGAAGAGAAAAATCTAAGTGATCTAAAAATCTATGTGATGTTTCAAAACGAGGGGAGGGGGAGGGAGGAGAGGAGAGGAGAGGAGAGGAGAGGAGACCGATTCTCAGTGATCAATACAGCAAACTACCTGTTGCAAACCGTTAGCAGAAAAGTAAGTCAAAATTTTATATTCCAGCCTTAGCCATTGCTTCTAAAACTCAGTATCAGCCAGTACATTGGAAAAAAGACTTTTACTCAATTATTTGCAAAAGCTTGAAAAAAATTTGACAAACAATATGTATTTAATAAACTCTACAAACGGTTATGCATAACTGTAATAGTTTATTTACTCAACTTTTTTCAGTAACATAGGCACTGCTACTAACTAGTTTACACTATCTTTTTGACGTTAATTTATACATAACAGTGTTTACCAAAAGGAGAGGAGAGGAGAGGAGAGGAGAGGAGAGGAGAGGAGATTGTCACTGAATAAGGGTGAGGCTTGGTGTTATGGAAAACCTTCACTATTGTTAGTCAATTATTATTTTTTTCCACTGGTCAGGCAACATCATTACAGAATTTTCTTTTTTGGTCAGGAGGTAGGGACCATGTGAGACGTACATATTCTTGATTCCTCCTCAGTGAAAGAGAATGGATTAGATGACCTCTATGTAGACACAGCTTCCAGCTATAAACTTCTTCAGTTTTATGCTTTGTATAGTAAATGAATAGTATACACTCCCTCTTGGTAACAGGACATCCCTTCAAGTATGCTTGTGCCCTTTGAAAAAAAGGTAACATCTAGCAGAATGCTGAGGAGCAGGTGAGAAAACTGTTTTCTAACTCAGATTCATGTTGGTAAGAGTTAGTTACCTGATCCATGTAGGAACTTTTGAAAATTAGACTACATACATGAATACCTTGGAAATCTGTCCTAAATTCTAGAGTTACTAGTTAAACAGACTAGCTTTTTGGACTGACTCCATGAAAACAATGGCGATTAGAGAGTACTTTGAACTTTTGCTTTCATAGAAACTGGAAATACTAAAATAGATGTGCTCAAATACAGGATCCTATCTTATGAATTAAATTAAGATGTATTTACAAGAGTGCAACATAATATGTGGATTGCCATAGGAAAACATTTGGATAAATTCCAAAATAAGTAAATCCACCTGGGATACAGGACTTCAAAATTATAATGTAGGCATTGATAGTCTGTTTGTAAGCGAATATTGTGGCCATTTAATGAGTAACAAGTCTCCAACTAGGTTTGAATGAAAGATTCATAGAATTGAACTGATTCTTGTTTCTGATTCCTTTTTTGAACCTGTGGAGTCTTTCAGGTTATGGCTTCCAGCAAACCTGGTGCTGTTTTAAGCAACTTGATATCAATACTTTTGAGAAGGAAAGAAAAAAGGGAAATTGTACTTTGATCCTGATTTATGAAATAACTTGTATTCTTTCTAATCCACAAAGAGTGCATTATTTTTTTTTTGTACAGAAAAAGCCAATTATGACATTTTTTCAGGTATGTCTTTTCCAATGGGATTCAGTTACTGCCATCTATTGATACATAGTGTGAAGGGTCAATGAAAGTGCAACTGTTCACTGTACCTTTTCTAAGAGTACTGTAAAATATCTGAGGTGAAAAAAGGACTGAAAGAATGCTTCTCCTTCCCAGCAGAGAAAAACAATAATTTTGAGAAGTAAGAAAATATAATTAGTAGTGTGAGTGTGGTGTAAAGGCATAGTTGCTTTTACTTTAGAGGTAAATTTTCAAACAAGAAGGGCAACATCCACCCATATATAGGGGTGATCTGCCACTGAATGACTCATCTAAAAAACATATGTAAGGTGTGCCATTGTGTGATCCTCATTGGCCAACTCACCTATATACAAGCCAATGTTCAGCTCTTTAACAGCAGCCCAATCTCACTGGACATGCCTATTCTCAAGGTCTTTGGAAAACAGCCTGCTTCCAACCATCTGTGGAAGGAATGCACTGACCTGAATTAACTAACTGAAGTCAAGCCAGCTTTATAAAGGTACAACACCAAAGAAGGAGACACAATGAATCAGAGTAAGAAGCAAGTTGTGACTTTCAGCAAAGCCCTGACTATGCGGTAGGGACTGAACTGTGAACTTGAGGAAACTGCCACCACAGCTGAGAAAAGCAGCTCACGCAGAGCAACCTCACAGGATTGGAGGAGAAAACAGGGAAAGGACTGAGGTAGAATTTAGTAATTTCTTGTTATTGCATATCACAGCAAAATACTGCCATCCCTCAACACCTCTTTGGGTTTCTCTTCTGCTGAGCAGCAAAAGCAGTCATTATCTCCTCTATTCTAAGACCCAAGGTCTGACAGCTATATAATACACCTAAGGGCTTTTTGAATGTTACTACTCTCCGTTTTGCAAATGAATAACAAGGCTATTGCTAGGCTTTCATGAACATTTATTCTCTCACTGCCTCTTTCATCTTCAGTTGATTGTACAAAAGTAAGAATTTTTCCCTTCTGAAAACAAGCTTAGCTTGTCCGTACAGAAATCTGCTTTATTAATTTGTTTTCAGCTGAGATACAAAATATCTACTGCATGCTTCCTGCATTTTGTCAACATCTTGCTAATTACTTAAATGATACAGGTTTCTTCTTTTCTTCTTTTTTTTTTTTTTTTTAAATGAGACATGTTGGGGAGAAGGAAAGTCTGTCTTCAGTTACTCATTTCATTTACTCAAATTACAGCTTTCCAATCCAATACTGCAGAAAAAGCGCTCCAGGGTAAATTTGGAAGTCTGTTTCATTATGATCCCTTAAGTATAATGCAATTAACTTCATGCCATGAATGACTAACAGTTTAGAAGCAATTATTTTATGACTAGGTGAATTTCTACCTCACAGCAAATATTTCTCATATTTTTGTGTGCTAGTCTTTTCAGCTGGTGCTAAGGAGATTAGGTAGATTAAATAAGCATTTATGGTCATGAAAAGAAACCAAGAGCAACCTTGCTCTTGTTTGAGCAAGCTGGACCAGGGAAGTGGAGGACTCGGACCAGTTGCGTGTCCTGCAGCAAAGGCTGGAAGGTAATGCAGGCCTGAAGACTCACTGTATCCACAGGATCAGACCCTTGAGAGGTTGTTGGTGCTTCTTATCCATGGTCTATCCATCTCATGGATGAATATAAGGTGGGAGGCTAGACACAGCCACCACCTGAGAGGTGAGGGCTAGAAAGGTGGAAGCACACATCATCATCACAGTGTGGTTTAGCAGAGGAGGTAAATAGATACTGAGAAAATGGAAGGGAATTACCATTAACAGACCAGTTAATTGCTCTATTAGAGTGTGCTAAAATTCACAGATATCCTAACCAATGCCAGGATTGTTACTCAGAGAATTAGAACTACAAACTCTCTACTAGGGACACACAAATCATAGACATCATTACCAAGTTTGGACACGTTTTTACTTACACTATTACAGTACTTTGACAACACAGGTTGTCCAGAATTATCATTTTAGCCAGCAATTCCTGCTCCTTTTTCTGAACAGCTCAGTAGCAATTCCTGAGGTGCACCCACTAATCCCTTCCCATTGAAAAACCCATCATTCACATGGAAACCATGGATAGAACCATGTATTATTCCAAAAGCTTGTGGCTCACACTAAAACCATAAGAGCACCAATATGAGGAGCTCAGGAAGCGGTCCTGAGCCCAGGAATCAAGCCCTGAGGGTGCTTTCAGGTTCCTGACTTCCAGGTCAGAATAAAGATTATCAAGATGAGCCAGCGCTCAGCTTGTTGTCCTCACAGTCTCTGCCTGAGTTATGGCTTCCAAAACTCCAGGGTCCCCTTGTGTGAATTCAGAGCACTTCTGTTGCGAGAGCCTAGCTACAACAGAGAGCTTCCAGGACTGCCACAGTTATCAGGTGAGCTGTTTTCCCAGTAACATGTTGAAAAAAACCAGAATGATTGCCATCAGAAACTTAACTCCGATTTGACAATTTTTTAAAGAAATTATTGAAATTATAGCTGAAACACAGATAAGTGATCCCTTCAGCCACTTGAAGGGCATCTGCCCTTCTTCATTAGGACTGTGTGGTTTGCCATCTATTATTTGCCACACCACATGAAAAAGAGCAAAATAAGAAGTGCATTGCTAGTTGCTTCTCCACTAAAACATTATGCAAGAATAATAAGTCTTTTCAACTTGAAAAAGACTTTTCAAATTGAGATTCACACTCCTGTTTTAAGGACTTTAAACTCAACGGAAGCATGTGCCTACTCTATTTCCCTTTTAAAATGAAAGTTACACTAGTTACTATTGTAACAGTCTGCACATAATCTGCTGAGAATAAATACCCATGTAATGAGCCTGAAATGATATGGTAATTTCTTAATTCAAAATAATTACATGGCTATTTGTGCCCTCTAAAATAAGGTATTACTTATTCATCCCAAACAAATTGCTATTTGCCCAGGTTTTGAACTCTGGTAAACAGTAGCACAGCAGTCATCTGAATACTGAATCCTGAAACAATTTTATGTTAGATGTTTACTTACACAGAAACAGAAACAAATATTTGTCAAGGCAACAAGCAGATTTTAGTACAACCAAGGGAAAAACAACTGAAAGCCCTTGAAAACGGGACTGAGAACACAGCCAAGGCAGAGTGCTACAAGGGCACCAGCTGGCACAAAGTCACCTAGGTGCCCTCTGAAACATCTAACAAGCTTGTTAGATAAAAGAACAGAATTTGTTCAGTTTATTTTGGCTTGTCATTTGTGTCCAAGTTAACTGCCTTTCTCCCTGTGTCACCTGGAGATGCATATAGGAAAGGCACCACCAAGATGAAAACTGGAAGGAAGGAAGGAAAGAAGGAAGGAGGGCAGACAGGCATTCAAGCCATTTATTCCAGCCAACTTTCCTCCAGGTCAATAAAATATTTTCCACTGGCTTTAATGGAGGCTGGAGAAGGCCTAGATTTCACAGCACCAATAAAAGATTTAAAAGTCACCTCATTCTAAGCAGTAGTAGGCGGCTTTCCATTAAATTGAATAATGCTTACTTCACAGAAGGCATGAATGTGCTCCACGTGCTGAGTGAACTACATGAGAGGACTAAATTGAGTGCACTACTTTTTGTCTGTGATGATTAAATATTTGGGCCTGGAATGAAAATTAAATCCACACTTGCTTTTGTACTCCTGTATTGCACAGGTACTCCTCATTTATTTCCCTTGACATTTAAATATATTAGATTGAGTTTTATACCTGTGTTTACATTTTTGGAGTTACTGACTTCATATAAAGGACTGGACCTATATGCAAACTCTGTCATTCTATTTCCTGCTTCCAGGACAAAAAAAAGGGAAATCAGCTTAAATTTGGTCCATCCCAATTAAGTACATCTTGGGTGAGAAATAAAGCTCTGTAATCTTTCCACTTACAAAATAGGCAATTTGAAGAAGCAAGACTTCCAGAGGCTCATAGATTTCAGAAAATAAATAATATAGGCACTATTTTTGCAATTGTTTTGACTTAGAACAGGGTGATCCAAAACGTGTGATTAATTATACAGAATCATTGCTTTGCATCCAGAGGCATCTCAGATTTGCTGCAAACAGAAGTCACCTGCTGTTCTAAACCTCTAATAAAGAAACCAATTGCTTAGTTTTTGCTAATTTATATGCCAAAAAAGTAAAACTTTGGATGACTTAAGCGATAGCATTCATTTGTATGCACAACTTTAAATTTTTGTTTCAGCATTATGTATCTCTTAATCTATTTGTATATTATAATTGGACTATTCCAATATTTTCACTTAGCATTCTTGCTGCAGGAAAATCAGCATTGTACTATTTGCTAGAGACGTTAAAGGTAAAATTTTGAAAACATGACCTAACAGAAATATTGCAACTTTTTAAAACACTGATAGAGTTAGTGTTAAAATCCCTCAACACTATGTTTTGCATTGTTTGAAAATAAGCTACATGTAACAGTATAACATAATACCAAGTGCTATACAATTTAATTAGTTAATGTTTTCCTAGAAACCACTTTTTTTTTTTTCTCTCTCATTATTTTTAGTTGTTATAGTTCAGGAAGTAGATTACATCCTGTGAAAGGTTGTCTTCCCAGAAGCAGTTTTCTGGTTGTTTTATCTGAGGTTGCATCAAGAGGCTTGAAGCGTCCTATGCATCTTTCCTGGAGCTAAGTGGCTTCAGGCTGCTTTGTGTTCTTTCATGCCAGGTTGATTTAATTCAACCTTGGTGTTTGCTAAGATTGCCTTGCCATTCTGCATACCAGTATTGGTTTGGGTGTTCTTGATGCTAAATAGCTTGCATATTTTCATGAGAACATTTCTGAGGCCCTAACTAAGCTCTCCACAGTTTTCTACACAGATTCTTTAAGGCACCACAAGATATAAGCCAACAACAAGAAGAGGATTTTTGCCCTTTCTTTAGTTGTCAGTTAACTTAATTTTTTTTTGTTTTGGCACAATTGTACCGAGTATAGTAGCTTATGTTGGCACAATAGTAAATAGCCCCGCAGCTGTGCATTTTTAACAACAGAGAAAACTGCCTGTAATTTTTTTATTCCATCCCACATTTTGTACAGTAAAACTGATGAACATTTTAAACAACTTTGGCTACCTACAACTTGCTATTCCCTCTAGCTCTAACAGGGCTCACCATTCAGTGTTCAACATCCTGGTAGCAGTAGCAGTACATGCAGGCACTGTTGCCCATCTTGAGTGATGATGTCCAGATTATCTTAAACAGATCAGTTAAAGCTTTGGCTTTTATTCTAATGTAAGTGTCATTATATCCACTTGAATAAATTTATTTATCCATCTCAATGATATTGCTTGTTTCAGCTTGTTTGGTTTTAATTCAAGCCTGAGCTGCTCCATAATCATTTGTTCAAGATTATGACATTACATATTGTTGCCTAATAGATTCATTTTGCTGAGTTTCCATTTATTACTGTCACTATTACTGCTTGATTTGAATTTTTGTAACCTGCCTATCCTAGCATGAATCTAATTTCATTGATGTTTAACACTGATCCTGAGGGCTCCTCGTTGACTGTTTGTCACCTAAAGATCAAATACTTTTGCTGCTGACTTTTAAAATCAATTATAATCTCACAGGATTTGGCTGAGAGGATAACCCAAAGTGAAAGGCAGTGAGTGTTAAGAGAAAGAGTTTCCCAATGCATTAAATAAGATTGATTTTCTATGTGCAGAAACAAAAGGTCTGCTAAAGGGGAAAAAAAACCCAACACACAAAACCTGCAAGCCAGAGTCAAGTCTTTTCTATGATACCTGGAAAAAGTGCATAAATCAATACTGGAGTTGCTGAATTTTAGGATCTGGTATAAAAGAGAACAACCTGACAAAGTGTTGGAGGGATACTCCTGCAAAATCTGTGCACAAGTCCTCTTAAATGTAGCCTTTCATCTTCCTTTAAGCACTTCAATTTTTCCTGTGACATATTCTACCTTTGGTTCATTTATAAAAAAGAAGGAATCATAGAACAGCCCAGGTTGGGAGGGGCCTCAAAAATCCAATCTTCATGAAAAAGGGAACTTAAATGAGATTACCTGGCAGTCTATCCAATCTTGTCTTAAAAACTTCATTGATGGCGACTCCACGACATCCCTGGGGAGGTTCTTCCAGTGATTGATCATTCTCACTGTAAAAAAATGAAATCTTTCCTAGTGCAACTTGTATTTGTTGCCACTTGTCGTCTCCATGCGGTTCCTTCTGAAGAGAGAGCCTTCCTCCTCTTTGTAACTACCCTTTACGTACTGGAAAACAGTCCCCTGAGGCTGCTCCAGGGCAAAAAGACCTAACTCCTTCAGTCTTTTCCCATAGGGCATATTTCCCAGCTCTTTGATCATCTTCATATCCCTCCTTTGGATTCCTTTCCAGTTTGTACATGGTCTTATTTGAATTGTGGAGACTAGAACTGGACACAGTACCCCAGGTGCTGCCTGAAAAAAAGGTGATTGGGATGATCACATCTCTCCGCTACTAAAAAAACAAACAAACAAACAAACAAAAAAGAAATTAAATTAATTCCCATCAAGAAATTCCTTTGTTTAACTTAATATTGAGAAAATATATTTTTAAAATCTAATTAATCTACAATTTATCATTTCCACAACAATATTCCCCTCTCTGCTTTCCAATATTCATAGTTTCATTAACTGGATCTGAATTAAATCTCCAAGTTCAACAAAAAAAATTGAGGCAAACTGAACTAATGTGTTATGTGATTTTTCATCAGTAGATAAATGCCTTCTCTTCCACAGTCATGTCTTATCTATACAAATGACAAATACAGATAAATAGAATCCTCCAAAAAAATGCAGCCCAAAACCAAACCAAAAAACCAAAACAGTAACTTAATGGAACAAGCAAATGTTTTCTTGAAAATACTCTTTCACGCTATGAGCAAAAATTCTTTAAGTTCCCAGCAAGTACATATGTTTGCTACACATTTTAAATTAGCTTGAAAAACATTTTAAGTTACTGAATTTGAAAACTGTTAGAGGAATTACTCATATATGGATAAGCAAGAGGGTCTCTAAAACTAGATTCAAAATAAACATATTTTAAAATCTCTTTTTAATTGCATACTTGCATGAATAATCACAGAAGATAGACATAAAAAAGTAAGGTCTTTTGTCTAGCAATTCTTAGTGATGAGTTGCTGCCATTTGATCAATAATAGGGAAGAAGCTGCGGGAAAGACAGAGCCAGAAAGCAGAAACATGTGATGGAGAAGCAACTCTGGGGAAGATGGAAGAGCTGTAAATAGAAAACTTGTAGAAGTAGTAAAGGAGAAGACCAGATGGGCTGGCAGAAAAAGCTATTCAGAGAAGCCCAGGATAATATAATTGCTTAACTGGCTAGCATGTCTGAGCCAGGATCTGTAGGATTGCCCTTTACTTGTCTTTCCAGGCTGTAGATTGCTATAGGTATTCTCTTCAGCCCTTCTGCTTCTCAGTTTCTCCTTTCCACAGTTGAGAACCTCCCCATTAATGAGAAACAGCCATTATAGAAGCAATTCAGCAACTCCTGAGAGACACAGGGTGTCCTTTTCAGATGCATATATTGACATACAATTAAATTTCAGAACTATTAGGAAATAATTATTCCTAAAAAATTATTTTTAGAAATATTTTCTTAATGCCAATTTTTTATTGAGAAAATTGAGTCTTGGGTCTGTTTTCACCAAACTGGAACAATTTATTGTATTAAACAGGACAACACATTTCGCTTAAAAATCAATGATTGTTAACTGCATTTTCTTAGAATACTGCCTTCTGGGAATTCAGACATCTTTAGCACAAGTGAGCAAGAGCTTCAAGTTGCTGCAGATGATTTAGTCATGTAGTTCATTATCTAGCTACATGTATTTCAGCTACTTTACCCTGGGAGGAGTATTTCTCAGCCCCACAGAAAAAATTTCAATCAAAAATGCCAAACCAAAATATGTCAACATTTCCAAATTAATGTTTTTTAAAATCTCCATGTTCTGAAGGCAGGTGTTAAAACTTCATTTTCTCTTGAAATAAAAGCAAACACTGAACTATCCTTGGGGAGGAAAATGTGCAATTTCTTCTCATCAACTTGTTTCTACTCCTCATTTTCAGGACACAGCCTAAATAATGGAGGCCCTTAGCAGTGAGGCAATAGCACATTACAAAATGGTGTTAAAAAGAGGTAATTTGAGTTCCACGGTAAAAGCTAGTATGAAAGACGTGAATCTAGGGAACCCTACCAGTGACATGAAAATTTTACTTGGGGTAGAATCCTTGTAATTGAAATCTAAACACAAATAAACACAGATATAACATAACTGTTCATGCACGTACAAGATGCTAAAAGCAAAATCACAAACATGTCCAGTTATCAGAGCTCAGCATTAATTTATTTTCCAATTCCAGTCAATTTGTTATCACAAATGCCTTCAATTAAAATGTTTTATTTGATACAGGATGAATTAAAACAATCTTTTTATTGTGATGATAGAGATGCACTTAGCAGAATGTAAAATAGTGATTTAATGGGTACTTAATGGTCTGATGCTTTAAATGAACAAATCATAAATTAAAGCTTTCGCAGCCTTTTATGCTTTCCCATTTGGAACCTAAAAAACCAATTTACATTCATTATGGAGGGCTGATATACAGTACCTTGCCTCCCAATGACATTCAGCTGCATCACAATATTTGCCCCCACAGTATGCTTGACACTGTGGACTTTTGAAGAGCTTTTAGTTTAAGGTCTGGGTCACAATCCTTCCTTGCCAAAGGTGGACAGAATGATTTCAAACTTCTCTGGGCAACTTTGAATTTACTGTAACATCGAGATTCTGAGCGATTGCTGACAATAAATCCTTTTTTGTGTGTGTGTGTCTTCAGTTCAGTTCATAATTTCAAACCAGGCAACAGGTGTGGATTTTCAAAACATCACATGAAAACTGAGCACAGAACATTGATAAGTAAATGATAAGTTTGCATGAGCCAGTCTCTTTCACTGATACTATCTGATATTCCTTCCCAAAAATAAACCTTAAAATAAAAAGTAACTTCGTTTTTTTCCCTAAATATTTTATCTGCATCTAAGAGGCTTGAAAATGCTTTTCTATATGTCTTTTGCATCTCAATAGTCACTAGTATAGAACCCAGCAGTGTCAAATCACAACACATTCATGCCACAGAAAACAAACCAGAAAAAGTACTAAAACCCCCCAACCTATAGAAACCAAAGCAGCAATCTATGTAAGTTCTTAAAGACAGCCATACCTATATTCTACAACAAGTCTGATCTATCCCTAGACTCTACTCCAGTATCTGTCAGCTGGCAGTTTGTGTTCTGGTCCTTCTTGCCAGGGCAGGGAAGGCAACTTAGTGCTCCCCACTGCCTTCAGGCACAGCTAGAGGGAAGTGAAGGTACTTGGGAGGTTACTGAGAGAGTCTTATATACTCACTTTGGAAAGGAAAAACAAAAGAAGGAAAAAAACAATAAATAAAAACAACAACAAAAAGCAAGGCAGATTTCCCTCCAACTTTCATTCAAGACATTTATAAAATAAACAGTGTCTTGCCAAAGTGTATAGCTCAGAAGCTGCTACCAGATTGTGATACCTTAGTGCTTTAAAAGCAACAAAACCCAAAAGTCCACTGGTGTCACCCCAGCAGGTTCACACTGCTGTGCGCAGAGAGGATTAAGAATGATGCTGCACTGGTATCTTACATAGGGGTGCCTTAAAAAAATCAGGGCATGAGGAAAGAGGGTTTTGTTTGGCTGGTTGTTTTTTTTTAACCTGCAATTATGCCTGCTGGAATGCTCTCATGACCTTTTTTGCTTCAGAGTATTCTGTGGCCTAAGGGAATTAGAGTTGCCTTGTTGAAGTGCCATTTTATACACTGAAAAATATAGCTACTTGAATCATATACATTAGTCAGGCACCTTTTCTTCTTCAGTCACTGCGTGTTTTCAATACATCAGTAATTTGGCAATTGGAAAAAAAATGAAAATGACATAACACACACAGTCACACACATATATATATGTGAGTATTTAAAGATTGATTTTGGGTTAGAAATATTCTGATAAGAATAAATTATTTAAGTAAAAATAATTTCTAAAATGAAATATTCAAAGCTTAAAAAAACCCAAGGTATTTTCTCTCAATATATTTTGAAGTTCTAAAATAGAATTTGTTCTTTTTTTTTTTTTTCGAAATAAGTAATTCAGTGAATTCTACAAGCAATGGAAAGAATTTTAATACTACTACTACAAAATTTTTTTCTAACAATTTCAATCAATTTCCTGGAATTTTTTTTGACATCTGAATTCTTTCTGAACATTCTGTGTCATTGCCTTTTTTTTTTTACTACTACTGTCTGCCAGTGAGGCATTTGTGGATGATCTCAATGGTGTCACATAAATGGGGACTGTCTATTCGTTGATCCATAATGTGGTGTGTTTGCATTTTTCCCTCTGTACTGCATGATTAGTGCCTACCTCATTTTTACAGGCACTGTCATCTCTAGGTCATTTCAGTAATTTCTGCCTTCTGTGCAGTTTCCTCCCATTAAGGATCTAGGTTTGCAATAATTCTCTCTTGAGTGATTAGTTTTGTAAGTACCATGTTGCATTTCCTTTTGTTCTCTCTCATGTCCATTTTCAGCTTCTTCCATCTTGCAAGCCTAACAAGACTATATAATGACAATATTAGTGTCTCAAATGATATCTAAGAGCTTACGTCCTCCTAATTATTTATTGTGATTGTTACCATCAGTTAATGATTTCCCAAGTATTACAGGCTGTTTTTTTCAAAACTTAATTATATTTTTAAAAATCAATGCAACATTTTCAATATCATGTAAATTAATATGTGAACCTTCTGTCACCAAAAAAATTGTTTATATACAGAAAAGAGATGTGAAATTAAGAAATGGGTGAAAGAATTTTAATGATACTTCTCCATGTATTGTGTCTTTCCGAAATAGATTGCTACTTCATTACTATGTATGATATAGTCAAATCTGCTCTCTTTCATCTGCTTCAGGGTAAATATTCATTTTAATGAAACAAAAATCACCTTTATAAGTTGTCACAAGATGCCCACTCTTTGTCCAGCTGCATATGGGACTGTCACTATAGTAAGTCCTGTAAATAAATGGGCAAACACAAAGCATTCTCCACTTTCCAGGAATAAAAAAATTAACACAGCGTCTTCTGCGTTCTGTAAATCTACCAACATGGAAACTTGATTTAAAAAATAAACAAACAAACAACCCACAAAAAAACCCCAACAACCCAACACAACTTGTAAGCCTTTTTTAGACCTTCAGAAGTCCATCTGCTTACATTCTTCGTATTTCTGTCATCTTTCAGGGACTTTGGGTTATTAAATGACTTGGTCTATGGTACCTGCAAAGAAAGGACTTAGAAATATTGCTTGATAATCAACTGCCTTCATCTTCCTTAATACAAACTCACTATAATACTAAATAATCTATTGAATGTTTTAACTAACATGCACTTTTGTTGAATTTATCTATCATAAATACTGGAACAGACTTAATTAGAGATGTGACAGTCTGAACTTTAACACTTACCAGTCCTGTAATATTAGTTTTCCATAGAGGTTAAAGCTTAACATACTTTTTATAATGAGAAAGGCTAACTACATTTTTTGTGGTTTGTACCTCCATTGCCAGGCAGGTTTCCAGATCATATCCGTAAGGTGTGCTGCTTTTTGCATGTAGCCCTTTCTTCTTCTGGTTATGTAGCCAAGCAAATGTTCTACTAATCTTAAAAGACACCAAACTGCTTCAGCAACAGTTGCACTTTAACAGTGAGTTTCCTCCAGAGCTGCTGCTGTCTTCATGATTTCCTACTTCCTATTTCCATCTACCTACTCTGCTGTGAATCTCTTCTGTCTTTATCATTGCTCCTTGCCTCTGAGTTTGGGTTTTCACAAGATCCAGGTAATATGAAAATTTGTTTTGAACCACTGTGCCATTTAAAAGGGGTTCAGGTTTTTTTGATGTGTGGGTTTTATGCATGAAAGTATTATCACAGCAAATGATCTTTAGGGTGAGTAGTGCCATGGTGACTAAGAAAAGTCAAAGTCCAGTTAACATGCAAACAGTGCCACTTACTGATCTACTTATTGAACTGTTTGAACAGTTTAAAAGGACAATTTTTATCTCTAAAATTGCTTGTGAACTAACAGACAACCCCACTTAAGTAAGTCTTACCTTAACTTTAGACCAGGTTCTTTCCAAAATTAATGTGCATTGTGCTCCTGGCAAAATCCAACTTGTCAGATTTGATCTCGTTCCAGCATTGAGTTAGACCATGGCTGGAAAGTCCTCCCTGGTTCCAAAAGACAGATACAAGGTGCAAAATCCTGGCTTCGGTAGTATTTTGGCAAGAAATCCTAGAAATCAAGAAAGCTTTGTGCAAGAAACCTTTTCCAATTGAATCTTCAATATTACTGTTTAATTGCAAGGTTTCTGCCAAAAGCTCTTCCACGCAAATCCATTTGCACTTTCTGCTAGATATCGACCCAAAACAGGAATAAGAAATTTCAAGAAGGTTTCAGACACAAGAACAGTAGAAAAGCAACGAACACTTTCAAAACTGTCCAGGAAAAATTAATATAAGCATAAAGGAGAAACAGCAAAATTCTCTAATGTAAAATTCTGGCCAACAATTGTATAAACCACATTCTGGATTTGCGAGCAGGTATTGAACTGCAAATAACACTGAATGCATTTCAGCTCTTATCTACCTACAAGAAAAGAAAAAAAAAAGGTTTATTCATGTTTTAATCCTTTATTTTGTCAATAGCCTGTATTTCTGAGACATACAAGAAAATAATATAGTCCATCAAGATGTTATTTTGATACTTACTGTAACATCAAATCTCTATTAATCAATGAAAAAAATTTATCATCAGCTATGAAAATATTCATTGTTCAATGTACTGAAGACACATCAATGAGAACAGATTATAGCATAGTGGTGCATACATTATACTATTATAGATTTCTACAATACTAAGAAAATTTATGAACAAGATAATTTTACAGACTATATTTAACATTTACTTCAACACTTATACTGTGGAATTTATATATTTCATTAAATAGAGAGCATCAAGAAACTGCATGGACAGACATATCTGAGTATAAATACATATGTACCTAAACCATTGTTTTCTATTTTTACCTTGTTAATTTTTACATTGTCAGTTTTTACATTTTTATATTACCAATGTTTTACACGTACAGCACAAAAGAGAACCAAGAGGGTCTCTGCTCCTCACTCCCTTACCTTTTTTATTCTCTAATAGTGACATACAACATCATTCATGAATAACACCTTGCTCCTATTGACAGAAGAACACACTTGGGTGGATTTCTTTCCCCTTGCCCTGGGACAACCAAATTCAAGTTTCACCAACAAAGTAAAACCACCCAACTCACTGACTTAGCTTGGAAAGCCCAACCAGAGCTCCACTCTTACCCTCCCTTTACAAGGCCACCCAGGTAGCTCTACATCAGAAGCTTTACATTTGGTTAAGAAGGCTGATATGAAATTCTTACAATGTTCTGCTTTCAGTTCTGTTTTATACACAATATTATCATTATTATTTTCCAAGGGAAAACATTTGGGCAAACAATAACTGGTTCATAAAATTATATGAAAGTTACCAGTTTTACTAAATATTAGCAAGGATCAATGCATGTATATACAAATGTCAATCATTTAAATTAACAGCCACTTAAACTAAAAGGCTAATGATACAACTGTTTAGAAACAAACATGATAAAAATATCCAAAACCTTCAGTGAGCATTTACAAACTATAACTGTTGAAAAAACATGATTAGTACAAATATTCTTCACATACACTGAAAAGTCAATAAAGAAAATCACTCTTCAGAGTTCTGTATGTGTCTCAGTCTTTGAGAGGCTGCTCCTAGGCTTTATTTACTAACTTTTTTAAGATAAAAACAGAATCTGACATGATACTGGAAAACTTTCATAAGGTATCTATGGCTTTTGTCTGACAAATTTTTGACACTGATTTTAAGATTAATTTTTAGGTCCTGGTTTTTAATAATTACTAGTCACATAACTTCTGTAAAAGAGGTCGTAGTTTTTTTTTTAGTTGAGTACATAGAAACTGAAGTATCTTTAAAAAAAATAATTATGTGGTCCATTATAATCCATTATTCAATTAGAGTGTGTTAGTCTGCTTTACTTTCACCACTCACTAAATAAGAGGCATGCGTTTTATTTCAGCGCCTACTGCAATTCCTCTTATTTCTGTGAAATGAACATAACAGAAAGAAAACATAACTTTTATTTCAAAAGTTATTGATTACTATTTGAATATGGAAAAATAAAATTATTTTAAAAGTTATATTATCCTGCTCCTTTCTCTCTGTAAGGAGCAACTGAATTCAGAGACAGTGACAAAATAAGTTCAAGTCATTGACAATTATAATAGACAACTAAGGAAAGACCACTGTGCCCTGACTCCTTCTGGTGGAACAGATGAATCACATGAACTCATCTGGAGTAAAGAGGATGGCTTTTTCTGGGTAAGGATAAGCTCAGTTGCAAGGTACTGGCAATTTTCTTTAAAAGGTATTTAACTTTACATGGTAGCTGTACCGAATAACACCATGACTTTACCTTTTTTCACATACATGCACAATTAGGCATTTGAGTGTAAAAGTCCCACAAAGTTTTGTTATTGCCGCTGTGGCTGTATTGTCAGAAAGACAATTGTTCTATTACAGAACTCTAAAAATTTCCATTCAGAGCAAAAGAGAGAATATGCAAAGCAACCAGCAAGAGATATGCTAAGCTGGATTTGATTTATTTTGGGAGTTATACAATAAGATCAAGTATTTGGGATCAGACTAAGTACCTTCTTCAGGAAGCCTGCGCAGTATGCACTTCCATTTGTATCTGCAGCATTATAAAATGGCATCTGACAAGCATTATAGTCCATTTTTCATAAATATTACTGATAGCTTCTTTCTTGAATGATTACTTCCAGTGAACCTCGAGTAAATAAAAAGAATGAGACTTGTAGGAAAATCACAACTGAAATTTTTCATGAGACATAAAACAAGTGCTTAGCAATAAAAAGATATATATTATAGAATTTAGAGGAATATTTCTTTATTCATGAGATGCTGTGAGTCCTTGTACTTCACCAGAAGCTACTGAAACTCTGGAGGTCCACACCACTGGTGTCATACTCACGAGCTCAGCAAGCACTTTGCTGTTCAGCAATGCATGGACCTGCACATTTGACTGTCAGTGGTAAGTTGCAAAAAAAGGCTATGCAATTTCCTTCCATGACTTTAGTAACCTGCCAGAGTTTTCACATATTAAATAGTCATAGAATCATCTAGGTTAAAAAGGACCTTTCAGATCATGTAGTCCAACTGTTAACCTAACACTGAGAAAAAACATCATTAACCATATCACTAAGTACTACATATACTATCTTTTAAATACCTCCGGGGACGATTATTCCACCATTTCCCTGGGCAGCCTGTTCCAGTGTTTAATAACCCTTTCAGTGTAAAAATTTTTCCTAATATCCAATCTAAACCTCCCCTGGGGCAACTTCTTGAGGCCATTTCCTCTTGTCCTATCGCTTGTTACTTCAGAGAAGAGACTGACCCCTGCCTCTCTATAACCTCTTTTCAGGTAGTTGTAGGCAGCGATAAAGTCTCCCCTCAGCCTCCTTTTCTCCAGACTAAATGACCCCAGCTCCCTCAGGCACTCCTCATAAGACTCGTGCTCCAGACCCCTCACCAGCTTCATTACTGTTCTCTGGGCATGCTCCAGCATCTCAATGTCTTTCCTGTAGTGATGGGCCCAAAACTGGACACAGTACTCAAGGTGGGGCCTCACCAGTGCCAAGTAACAGGGGGACAATCATTTTCCTAGTCCTCCTGGCCACAGTGTTCCTGATACAGGCTAGGATGCTGTTGGTGGCCTTGGCCACCTGGGCACACTGCTGGCTCATATTCAGCCAGCAGTCAATCAACACCCCCAGGTCCTTTTCTGCCAGACAGCTCTCCAGCCACTCTGCCCCAGGCCTGTAGTGCTGCATGGGGTTGTTGTGACCCAAGTGCAGGACCCAGCACTTGGCCTCGTTGAAGCTTATACCATTGGCCTTGGCCCATCGATCCAGTCCATCCAAATTTCTCTGTAGAGCCTTTCTACCCTCAAGCAGGTCGACACTCCCACCTAACTCAGTGAGTCATCTGCAAACTTACTGAGGGTGCACTCAATCCCCTTGTCCAGATCATTTATAAAGATATTAAAAAGAACTGGGTCAAAACTGAGCCCTGGGGAACACCACTTGTGACCGGCCGCCAACTGGATTTAACTCTATTTACTACCAGTCTCTGGGCCCAGCCCTCCAGCCAGTTTTTTACCTAGCGAAGAGTACTTGCCACAGGCAGCCAGTTCTCCAGGAAAATGCTGTGGGAAACCTTATCAAAGGCCTTACTAAAGTCCAGGTAAACAACATCCACAATGTCAGTCACAATAACCTACTTTCAAGTCTCTTTTTTACCCTATGGATTCCTAAGTTTAACGAGGATCCTTTAATCAGATATCAAAGACTGACTCACAAATCTTGTCCCAGAGGAAAAAACAATCAAATATCATGTTTTCCTTCTCATTATATTTCACCGTTGGTTGAAAAGAATTTTGCCATTCCTGTCTTTGAAGATAGTTGCAAAATTCCATGAAAAAAAAAATAATTCCAAAGAAGAGTTATTAAATGTAGATTTTTAAAAATGTTAGATGTCCTTTTGCACCCATTCAGGGAACGTTAACATCCTTTTTAAACCTAACAATGAAAACCAGCAATTCTCAAATTTTATTATATATTTTCCTATGAACAACACTGCCAACAAATTTTTGTTTAGTAGTAACTTAACTGGTATGTTAATTTTGCAAGTAATCAATGTGTATATCTCAGGACACAGCAGAAAAAACTCAGGTTGTAAATAGGGGAAACAATATTTCACAAACACATCCATGTCGCTTCTCAAGAAATCATGAGTAAACAGGAGACTATCCACTTTTTTTTTTTTTTTTTAGAGAGTTATGAGTTTAAACCAAATACTTAAGTCAAAAACATAAACATTTTTCAGAAAAAATGGGCTTCTTTTGATCCAACATCAACTTTTGCAACAATTTTGTGAGGCTATTAGATGGGTTTATGCCACTGAATTCCTTTAGGAATGGATTCTAATCCACCTACAGAAAGTCTACATTATTCTTGGCAAAACATATTTAATGCAAACAGTTTTTAGACTTGAGAAATATGTATTTTTAAATTAACTTTACATCATCCAATACCAACCTAAAAAACCCCCAAAGTTACAGTTTTCCAAATGGATTTCTACTGTTCTAACCTTTTGCAAATCAGTTGTTTGGTTACTTTTTCTACTTTGGCTCAACATATCTGCCAAACTTGGTGAAATAGTGCACAACTCCATCATCAAGATAAAGCTGTTCACTTTGCAGGCCTCAATCCCAAACCATTAACATCAGTGAAAAGTTTTGATTGATTGCACTGGATGGTTGGACAAGCCGCACCCAGGACTTGTTGCAAATTGCATTTGATGTTCTCTGGCTTTTCCCCTTTAGATAACTTGTGTGATCATAGTCATGGAAAGATTAAGCTTAATTTGTTACTGATTTAGAAGTGGATTTTTTTCATAGAATTGCCTAAAAAGAGTTCCTTCTGATATCCAAGCAGTTCTAAGAATCAAAGTTTTCTGTGTCTTTTTTTCTTTTTCAGCTCATCAGATCTCTCTCAAGGCTTCACAGAATGATGTTACAGAGGCTGGAGAGAATCCAAAGGTCCTGTACTGCTCAGAGACGAAGTTTAAATAAATTAAGGACTGTGTTTATGAACTTTATTGCTCCGAGTTACTAGGAAAAGTTAATGAATTAAAGTTTAGCATTATATACTTCCAATATATACAGATAATCCTGTCACGAGCTGTTCAACAACTGACTTTTGAATGTCTATATAGTACCACCTATGAGAAAGGCAGGCTTACAGATGAGGAGCAATGAGGACTAATGAGCAGAGCAGGTGGAAATTTTCCTTCAGTTGGTCTCATTACAAAGTGATGTAGATGCCACCATATTTCCTTGTCACTTCTAAAGCCAAAACGTTAGCAAGAAGTAACTTACAGAAAGTGATTTTTAGCTTTCTCACTGAATAGTTTAATTGCATTCATGCTTTAAAAATTAATGGGAAATGTGCAAGGTTATTTTGGATACTGCTGCTGCCTGCATATACGTGACACTACTGGTGGTAGATACAGCATATTGTCTTGTGGCACCAAGGCTTTGCAAGAATGATCTATTACACCTTCCTGCCTGCTTTGCACCTGTGATAATACCACTTCCAAAGCTATTAAATATGCATTTGTGTCCAGAGTTGGTCCTGCTTGCTTGGATATGATAGATGAGAGCTGAAGGCTTTGATTTTTTTCCTCCTTAGTTGACAGTGATATTCTACGTATCTATTTCTCTTGCTCATACCTCATCATAAGGATTGTTTTTCTCAAGCTGAACTCAGTAAGGCTTTATTGGTCAAAAATTATCTCATCGGTGATGCCACTGTATCTACCACCAATAGTAGCACGTTTATACAGGCAAGAGCAGGATCCAAAGAAATCTTGCACATTTCCCATTAATTTTTAAAGCATGAATGCAATTACTTTAAATTATGAATTCTTTGCATCAAAATTCTCATAGATATCAAGGGTGGGAGTCACACATGAAAAGGCAACAGGTTAGTCGACAGGGGACATACCCAGGTGGATTTTCTTGTACTTTTCCATACTTGCATCCAAAACCAAAAGAGTTGATGGCATACTATTGCTTTCCTTTCTCTTTGTCTGGAAGTTTCAGGAAGGAATAATCTTCTTAACTTTGTAAACTTTGGATTTCCAGTCCTAATCTTATCTTGTCTGAATTTCCCCTTACTGGCCTGAAATTTCTGGGTACAAGTGAAGGAGCTGCTCCTTCACTGCTAACCTGCCAAGTACTTTTTCCAAGGCCATACACAGAGAACAGAAAATAAAAGTAAATCCTCATGGGGGTCATGTCCCCTCCTCCCACCTTCACCTCTGGATTTCTGCTGTTGTTTATTTCTGATTTACTCATCCAGTTTTTTTCTTGACTTAAATTAAACTGGCTGTTCTACAACTTTATTGTTTCTCTTGTTTACATCTCCCACCTATTAAGTGATATTCCCCGACAAGTCAGAAGACAGATAAGCTGTCTGTTCTGTCGTCTTTTTGCATTTTTTTACCTTTTGTTTCTCTTCTTTTCCTCATATTTTTAGTATTTCAGCAGCCTCTCTAGCAGGGTTTGTACTTTTTGTCCACCCCAGACCAAATAGAATATTTTGGTTACTTTTTACATGCAAGACAGACAAATGCTACTTGAAGGTAGTATTTCCAGCATATAACCCTTTTTAAAAGTTTATTATGAAATATTATTTTTTTCCAGAAAATACTTTATCTATCATTATAACACTATTTACTAATTCAGGCCAAACTCATCAATACTTTTGGTTTGGACCAATTGTCAAATGGAAAGGGAAAAACTGGAATGCTGTGGCTGCTTCTTATGGTACTGCTCTCTGATCAGAGCATCAGAAATCTGAACTCCAATTTTTGACCTGTGAGAATTTTTATTTTTCATCTTCCACCTGCCACTGAAGTGTGCCTCTCATTGGATCAGTAGGCACTCTAAGGCATCATATTGGAGCTCTTTTACTTCATTTTCAAGAATTAAATATCCACTTAAATAACACAGATGAGTAATCCGAAATTCTTAGTTTAAGAGACACAGCAATAACAAGTGGTTCCTACAAAGGTTTGGGAAGTTTGTCACTTCATTTCTTGAACTTTTTTTTCACATGTGAAAACAGGATATTTCTGTTAGATCAAAAATAATAGCATTTTACATGACAAAATAATTTTAGTGAATTTTTTGAATAATTTTTTTTTCTTCAGTGAAAAAGAAAATAACAGTACCCAGAAAAAAAGTATAAGACTTATATTTTCCTTCAGTGAAATGGAAAACAATAACAAAAATGACTCTGCGTCATACTTAATTAAAATGCTTTAAGTTTTGAATTTAGTAGCCAAAGAAATAAATCACTTCTGAGCAGCACTAGACAGTTACAAAAGAAATGCTGTGGTACCCTTAATTCTCCAGTGTCAACAGTCCTGATTATTTTCTGTTTGCATATGCTTTAAATTTTAAATAGTTTTGTGTTTAAAAACACCTTTGTATTTAATTTTTTTAAAAAAATCATAACTGCAAGTTTTAAGAATACAGAAATAAACTGAGAATTTTGAATAACGGAACATTTTTGCATACATGTTCATTCCATCTCTAATGTTCTGCCCAATATAAATGCTATTTCTGTTTCTACCAAGGGCAACAACTGTAGGCACGTGTGCCTGTATACGTGCAGAGCTGAGATTTTGTGTTGACAAGGTCTATACAAAACAGATAGAGAGGTTTGCCAAAGGTTAAATATTGCTTATCAGGTTCCACCTCTGTTATTGATCCGGAGATTTATGGCTAAAATTGAGTAAATTATGTGACCTTGAATGAGTGCTCCTTGGATTTAAAACAAGACTTGATTCAGCCCTGTATTATATAGTATTTACCTAAGCCTACACTTTGTCTTCTAAACACAAGACTGTCCCTGTATTTTGAGGGAGAAGGAAAAAATGGAAACATGACCATTAAAGCTGAAAACATTCAGCACTTTCTATCATCCATTTTTGAGATGGGTCCTAGACGTTTTGGCCCGAGGTTTTTTTAATGCTTTCACAGTTGCATAGAGGTGCCTGTAGACACTTAGATATTCATGGTGCCATTGCAATTCACTTTATATCCACTTGACTGCATATGGTAATACTGTATGACATGGTTGTGTATGAGGGGAGAAAGACCAGAAAACATAGAGTTTGCTTTTAAGAGACTGGCTCATCCCAAAATCTCAGCTGTAAACACTTACCTGCCAAAGGGCTTCAGAGCAGGACTCTAATGGCAGTTTACCTGTTTTGATAGCAAGCAAGGAGATGGATCTCAGTGATGCCATGGGGACTTCCCCAGGCATTGGGAACTGACCTCAAGTCAGGGTTCCTCCCAAGCTTGCCGGCAGTGGTGGCTTCCAGCAGAGCGTGGATCTGGTGCTCAGGTGAGAAGCTCTTGAGCAGCTGCTTGGTCCCTTGGGCCAACCTCTCTACCACCCTGAGGTTCCTCTGAAATGGAAGAAAATGCTATTAAAACTCACGTGTATATGGGAAGTGTCTGGCTGGAAAATTAAAAATATATGATGCAGTGTTCTTCAGAAGAATTGAAAATAAAGTGTTGTAATAATGAAATATTAATATTTAAAGTAGAGAACTACAAGCTCAGAACAGAATATATCACGTTACAATTTAGTCACTAACAATTACTATGCTGTACTTTTGGACTAAATGTGCTGCCATGCAAAAGAGAAACAGGTAAGGATTTTATTTTTACATATACAAAATAAAATTAATTTTAATTAAATTTTGATTTGTTTATGACGAAGGCTTATTTTTTAATTGTTACCGTTCAACTTGAGTGCAAAATTTGCTTATCATATGAAACAAATAAAAAATAGAAAGGAGGAGGGGGAATATGGAGAATACTTCAAATGCAGCCTTTTGGAAGGTAATAGATGTTGTTAGAACTGTCAGCTACAAACCAGTAGAAAGACAGATGTACTTGAAATGTCTTGTCCAATAAAGATCCCAAATGTCACTCAAAATGATCAGACTATTTATTACAGAATTTGTAATGGAAACATGAAAGAAGGCATGGAACGACACAACAGAGACAGATGGACTGTTTGTTACATATGTCATTTGATATCAATCAGTGACTAGAATTTATTAACACAGTTGCTGCTTTAATGGATTGAAAGAGCTCAAAAACATTCAAAGCACTAGATGGTAAGTGATAATTAAAATGCAAGACACATGGCTTCAAAAACCATAATAGTCTCCTGATAATATCTAGCATAATTTATTTATTAAAACCAAAAAAAGTAGACCTTACTCAGTTTTTGAAGGATTGACGTTGTTTCACTATCAGTATCCCCACTGGACGGTGAACTGAACATTGGCATTATATTGATAATACCATTTTCAGCTTTTTCTTCACCTAACTCTGCATGTTCGCTTAACTTTTAAGCAAGCTTATTGGAGGAAGATACCTAATGGAAGGTGGACAGAAAGACTGCCAGCAGTATGGAAGAGGAGAACCTTTAGAGAAGAAGGACCAAGCTGCTGGAGATATCCAAGCTACCGTGGCTTTTCCTAGGCACTAGCTACCACGTTTTTATCTTTCCATTTGTGTAGCCTACAAGTTATTTATCAAAGCAACTCTAATTCAGCAGCACTGTGTATTATATTTATATATAATGCTTGTTGGAAAAAATCCCCAAACAGTATTTATTATATTGAAAAAGACTGGCGACCTTATCTCATTCTCTGCATTAACACAGTCCTTCTATTAATTTAGAGCTGGCACCTCCAGTGAGAACTTCTTTTTGGCATTTCCAAAGAGTTATCTGTAATCTATTTGTGTAAAAGTACTTTTATAGAAAAAAAAATAAAATAGGAAAAGCATTAAGAAAAAATAACACAATGACCTGACTGATTACATTTAATTTCTAGGCTATTCTGAAGTATGGAAATCTAAATATGAGTGTCCATTTTTACCATAAATGATTCACAGATGATATATTTTTGTAACTGTTCAAATTACTATGAAAATCCCATTTAGCAATTGAAGCAGAGCCAATATTCCCCTGAAAAGCTCATATTTTCAGAAAAGCCGAGTGGCAGAAATTCCAATTTTTTAAGTAGTGAATCCAAACATAGTTTGATGTCCAAAGGTAATTCCCCTATATGGCTTTGCAATACCTAGCTCTATTCACTAGGTTAGACCCATGTTTTAAGATTCAATTTATTCTTGATTAATATTTATATCAGTCTTCTGTTTTCCCAGGTACAACAGTCATAAACATCATGAATATACTACAATTATGAAATTAATTGCATAAATAACTAATGACACAAATATAAATCACTTTCCCTTTGGGGTCACACTAGCATTATCTTAACATTAACCCGAGTATATTTTTTGACAACACAGAGAATATTGTGTAAAAATGAGAAAAAGAGGCCTTTTTTCACCCAGTTTCTTCCCCCCATATTCATAGCCTTCTAATGGATCCTTTCAGCAATGTTTATATAGCAATACTCTTAAAAACTGAAAAGCAAAACCCAAATAATTTCAAACACGTATTCCAGTGGGATACTTGAGAAAGAAAAATTTAAAACCTTTGTAATTTTCCAGGAGAAGGTATTTTTGTTATTGTACTGATGCTGTCAGAACATTTAATTTTTGCCATCTCTGTAAAATCATTTAATCAGCTGACTTGTGTACACAACCAAATTTGCCTGACAGACAGACTAACCTGACGCATATCTTTGAAAAATCTGAGTGTGTGTAAGGAGTTATATACACACACATACACATAGAAATCTTCACATAAACTGAGGATCTGGCCTTTTCTTCAAGCCCAGTTGCTTAGCAACTCACGGAAAGTGCTTTTTTTTAGAAATTTTTTAGAAAATAAGGCCTAGTTGTTTAACAACAGAGTTTTAAGGTTTTAAATTGTGGAGGCTTTTAATGGCTGAGACTCCGTAAGGTAAATCTTCAGGAGAAAATCCTACTCCCACTGAAGATAGGTAGGCTGTTGCCTTTCCTGTTTCTTTTTGTTTTAAAGCCAATATTGATCACGATCTACTGCTGTTTCCCTGCCTCTCCCCAGCTCTTCCCCCAAACGTGCTCACGGCCTTCAATTACGCCTTCTCTGAAAACGATCCTTTCATGAGTAGTTATGAGAAATGACAAATGATGTTCATAATATGCCATGTCACCGGAGCACTAATCAAATTAGACTTACTACCTTTGCAATCACAAGTGGGTCTTCATGTTTTATATCCGAACACAATTTGAGGCAAGTTAGCTTGTCAGAACATTGCTCCTATCCTCATAAAAGTATATGACAGCTATAACAAGCATTTGGGGAGCAGGCAGGTGCAGCGCAATACAGCCATGGGAAGTCTAATGAAAATATACACCAGACTGTTTTCCTCACTAAAAGCTGTATTTCTATTAGTGATTCAGGCAAATATCAATGGCAATCAATTAAGAGTCATTTGGATAAGATATTCTGCAGGTGTATTAGATTAATTATGATCATGTTAGTTTACCGATGTGCTAATTCTGTGTATTTATTTAGACAGCATAGTATGGCTTGCCTCTAACATTAATGTCTAGGTTTTATTTCCTACTGCATAGAATGAGAAAGACAAAATGCTACAAAAATTTGTTTTTCCTAATGAAAAAGGCTTGTGCTCTAGTGCTTACAAATTGTGATTCAAAAACCAGGAATGAAAGTAGTGTGAGATATACATCATTTACTGCTTGATTAAAACACTTAAATAAGTCCTGAAGCATTAAGAATAATAAGTAGGTTCTCAGTGCATGATTTCTAATCCAATTATTTTTTAAGAAGTCCTAGAAAAATAACTAAACATTATCACCTTTGCCCCAAAATCATTGCAGTAACACAGCAAATGAATAATTCAGGCAAATAGTATTAGGAATTAAATTATAACTGTCCCATGAGACTCCACTATCATGCATCACTTAATAAACAGATATAAAAAAAAATAAATTTCCCAACTCTCTCACCAGGTAGACATTTTGTAATACCGTGTTAGATGTAGGGATAAATGTGTTAATATAGGACTAAAATATTTGAAACTCTCTGAACAGAAAATGTATTATGGCTTATAATTGACATTTGCACTGTGCCATCCGAAAGAACATTTTATAAATTTCAATGTTTTTGTAAACATTAAAAAATTTTAGCCACAGTCTGTTAGATTTCATTTCTCGTTGCATCTCACCTTTATGGTTACTGTTTTAGAGTAGTGCCAAGTTGGATCTGATACAAAGAACCCTAGCAGATTCCTCACTTCCATATTTTGGTTAATTTAGCTATCTTCAGCGCAAGGAAATGCTTTGGTTTAAATTATGTGACTTTACTCTATATTGCATATAGAATGCCACATCCCAGTTTTGCTACAAATTTTCACCAAAGAGAATAGAGAAAAAGAAGAAAAGGCAAATATTCAGAGAAAATTAATATTCTCGGAATCATACAAGTTTTAATAATTTGGATCTACTGAAATGTAGAAGAGTTAAGGAAAATCAATTTCATCCATAGCCAAGGGGATAGAGTAGAGGCTGTACCAGTGAAAAGGCTCACAATTTGAAGTTAAACCTGAGCTGGGGAAGTGTCAGGGATCTCTAGATTTCTTCTTTCACTTGCCTTTTGCACAGAACATTAATCTGAAGAGAGAAGGCAGACTTAGAAAAAGTCAGCTACACCAGTTGGGTCAGGCAGATACCCAGTCATAACTAGATCCTGTCTTGCAGCTGGTTTAGTCACACAGGTATAAAAAGACAAAGAAACAAGCCCTTGGAGCCAAAATAACACACATGCTACCACCATACCGCTTTGCTTTGTAACAAATATCTTATTCAACTCCTAATTTCACAGGTAAATTGAAATTAATCCTTGCTGGAAAAAAAAAAAAAAAAATCATTCACTACCTTTTTTCTTTACAGATTTGTTCTTTTTTTGCTCCTTCACAAACAATAAATACATGGGTATTAGACCCATGTAGAAGAGATCAAAATAATGCCCACTGTATTCCTCTAATCTCACCTTGAAAAGTTACAGGAGCTGGATACAGAATGGCTGGACAATTTCAATCCTGGAAAAGAAAACACATTACCTGTTCTTTGTACTGCTATTAGTAAAATTTACTTCTCTGTGATAATTTTAGAATGAAAGTATCAGATCAGAGCAAGGACATCAGATTTCAAAAATGCAATGTAATCTTCAATAGAATTAAAAACTGTAATTAAATAAAGTCACTCAGTGATCTAAACTCTGCCCCTCAGTGATCTTTCAGAAATGTGCCAAGTTATGGTTCAGTTTTTCCATTTAGAAACTGTTACACACTTCCTTAGCTTACACATTTAAAAAATAGATGCAATGACCTGCAGTTTCAAAACCCCAACTTTAAAAAAAACCCCAAGGTTTAAAAATCTTGCTAGAAACTGGTGTGATAGCCTACAAAGACTTCATCTGAAGCACTGAGTAGCAGACACTCAGTTTATGACATTCTTCAGCAGGTCACTGAGGTCATTGTTTAGGCATCAATTGTTTCACACCTTATACTCATATCTCAGCATTATTTCCTGTTTCACCATTACAATATGTAAACTTTTAGAATCCAATCACACAAAAAGGCTCCCTTAACTTCTAAATACAACAGGATTAAGAGACCTACCAGAGAAGGAAGTAAAATCTCTAAGTAATGCTTCCAACTTTTGGCAATCCCAAACACCCAGAATTAGCAGCTGAACCTCCAGAAATCATATTCAGGGAATGCAAAATCATTTCTGTCTCTCAGAACCAATCCTGGCCATTCCAAGCCTTTTTCTGAATTCACAAGGACTAGAGTTTCCAATTAAAATATCAAGAAAAAGCATGATGTCTGTCACATCCACCTTCTGCAAATTCTTAACGTTTCTATTATTATTTTGAGAAAAGGTTGCATCTCTCCCTATTTCAGGCATAGATCAACTGAGAAGCAACAGGAGCAACTGGCCTGCCGGGTAACAACTGATGTAGGCTACTGCCTGCTCTACACCAAGCACTTCCACATTGCATGTGATTTTGAGACATGCATCACTTTGTTAGATCATACATCACCAATGAATTATCCAGGAAGATATAAAACAAACCAAATACAAATATGTTTTCTAACCATTTCACATGCCTGCTCAAAAAAACCCCCAAATGAAGTATTTACAAGTGAAATAATTACAAATTAAATGAAATATTTACAAATTGCCAATACATTTTCCCATTTCTCACTTTAAGTAACTGAATCTTTACAGATGATCATTTTCTCACTTTAAACCATGATTTCCTGGAAAAGAAGGCCTATGTCAAACAGATACAGCCTACATGGATACTTTAAATCCATTTAATGCTGATGAAGTTAAACAACTGAAATTTTGAACATCAAACCACATTAATAGATGTTGTTCCCATTATTTCTTTCAGCTACTTTGTAGAAATAGTGCAGTGAACTGACAAAATTTACAGATGACCCAAATTTTTTCAGGTAGCTCAAGAATGCAAAAGATTTTGAATAAATCCATAGTGATTTAACAAGCAGAAAACACGAGCATATGAACAATCAAAGAATATGAGCATTGCATATGAGCCACTGCATATGAAAAATCAATAAGCAATTACTGAAGTTAACCCTCTTCATGTAGAAGCAAATAAAAATATCAAGTCAGAAAAAAATGAAGACTACAAAGCCTAACATTATTTTATAGGTAAAAAAGATTAGCCACTCTGCTGAGAAAAAACAACTGTATCCAGAAATTGTTTCATAAACCAATGCATTTACCATTTAGTTATTTTTGTCCCCAAATTCCAGTTATTTATGTCAACTTTTAACAGTAGAACTTTGAACTTGTGCTGGTTGATTATAAACAATCTCTAATATCTGATTCCAGACAAGGATTACTTCTATCATTATGGCAGTTTTTTGAATACCACTTCATGTCTAGAGGTTTTTTTTATTTTTATTTTTTTTTTCATCAAAACTAGAATAAAACTAATGGCTGTTTTAATTTACTCATTCTGTTCCCTGGCTCCATTTTCTTATTAAAGATGTCAACTACTATTTCAACACTTGTCAGACAAATAGCAACCTCTTGGGAAAAGATATGCAAATCTCTATATATTTGACGTCGACAAAGCACCAGCAAGATGAAAAGTTGTAAAGAAGCTTCACAGTTCCCACCCTTCTCGTGTTTCACCAAATATGACATTAAAAAATTAAAAATTAACATCATTCAAAAGTATTTATTTTTTGCAAAACCAAAAGATTTTCATGTGATTACTTTCATAATAATTAAAGTTGCGGTTGATGTTTCCCAAAAAGCAGGGCTCCACATGAGGGTGGCTAAAAAAGACAGCCACCTTTTCAATTCTTTCAGGTAAAAAGGGCTTCATCGCATCTTCTAATGCCTGATTTCCAGTGCCACATGCTCCACGTTCTGCATGCTAAACACAGCAATATCTATCATCTCAGCTGATCTGCTCTTAGAGAGGAACAGAGATCCACGGGTCTGCACACCTTTCCTTTCGTCCCCCTTGTTGGAGGGATGCAAACTGATATGTGCTGGGCTTGAAAACACCCAAACTAGGCTTAGAAGATTGTTCCTGAATACAGCAGGACAAGCTGTCACAGAACAGTGCCACACTCCTACACCAGGCCATAGGGCCTACAAGTTTTCAAAGAATTTGCTTTCTTTTGTTTTGCTTTTTTGTCGATGGAAATCAGTAAGAACTGGCAAAAAGCTGCAGCAGGATGGCTGGTGTGCAGGCACTGGTATCGACTAGCATAGCCAAATTATTTCTGCTAGTAAGTGATTTCTATAAGCAGACAACGTACATAGTAGGCATGAGTACATTTCAGAATGCAGCATCTGTATCAACTTCCATACTTAGATAACTTCCAGCTTATTTAAATAGCATGGCTAGAAATTTACCGTCCTGTTGAAGATCAAATGCTGGTGATGAGAATGAACAAGTGAGGAGCAAAGCTGAAGATTGCCTGGTACATCCCCTGTGCCCAAGCCATTCTGCTGACAAACTGACTGAGGGCAAAGAGACTGCATTTGCTTTGCTCGCTCTGTCCCCAGTAAAGGCACAGGCATGTATGAAAGGGAGCAATTTTTCATGCTGTCAGAAGAACTGAAGTGGAACTGCTCTTCAGGAGCCGACAACTAAACAAAGGCTCACAAGCTGTAATTATTTTTCTGATGTATTAATACTGTTTCTTAGTCTTTGTTCAAATTTTATGTGTGTCAGTAATGCACTTCATAATTGATTGCTGGTCTGAAACCTTCATTTTGTCTTGCACTGCTATTTTCCTGTACCTGAACTCTTCCTACAGTCATTTATGTTCATGGAAGGGTTTCACTTGCTCTTGGAGTGCCCTTGTGGTCTGGTGCAAGGAACTCTGGAACCTGAGGCAGACTCTCAGCAGAGCCTCCCTCAAGTTCCGACCTTGTTGTGTGCCACTAAAACCACCTACTCGACAAGGCATGCTTGCTATGGCACACACCACATATCCCCAGTAGATCCTTTATATTTCCAAGATGAGACTGGCTAGTTAAAGTCATTGAGAAATTCCAACATTTGACAGATTGATTAAAAAAACTATGATTGATAAATTTATTCTGCATAATACTGAACATTATTCCTAAGGTTTGTGAGGTGTTCTAGGTGTCTAAGATAGGCATCTAGCCCCAACCTCCACATTTATGCCATTGATCTTAGCATCCATTGTGATCAAATCAGCATTTAACAGCCTCCGGTATACTTCCTATCTTAAAGCAATACAGTGTGCTAGCAAAAAAGTCCCATCTCATGCATTAAAGTTTGTGAACCAAGAGGTAACTAAATACTAAGATGAAAAAATAGTCTGCTAGGCTTCCCAGTCTTGCAACCTTCTCAGAATGTCCTAAACTAAGAAAAAAATGCTGTGTGGATCTGCTAAGGTGAGAGAGAGATACTTAGAAATAGATACCTAGGAGTTGTTTCTGGATGATATTTCCAAAAAGTCTTCTTTTTTTTTTCATTTTGCTTTCCAAAAGCAGAATAAATGGGCTGTTGCAATAACTCCTGGTAGTGCTGCCAATCTTTTATGTAACTTAAGCAAACTGGGAAATAGCGAGGTACTTTGTCATTACTCTCCTCTTTTGCAGCAGGTGAAGCCTACTCAAGAGCTCGCTGCCAGCACCATTCTAGCTGCACCTGTGCTGAGGGGAAAGGAACGGCATCGCAGCAGGTCAGCAGAGCTAAGACTGTGACGAGAGACTTTTCTGCCCCACACACAGTGTTTGAACACCAGAGGTAAATCTGTGCATACCTTGAGGATTGCAGACGACACCAAGCTGGGTGGCAGTGTTGATCTGCTGGAGGGTAGAGAGGCTCTGCAGAGAGATCTGGACAGGCTGGATCGATGGGCCAAGACCAACGGGATGAGGTTTAACAAGGCCAAGTGCCAGGTCCTGCACTTCGGTCACAACAACCCCAAGCAGCGCTACAGGCTGGGGGCAGAGTGGCTGGAGAGCTGCCTGGCAGAAAAGGACCTGGGGGTGTTGGTCGACTGTCGGCTGAACATGAGCCAGCAGTGTGCCCAGGTGGCCAAGAAGGCCAACAGCATCCTGGCCTGTATCAGGAACAGTGTGGCAAGTAGGGCCCGAGAAGTGATCATCCCCCTGTACTCGGCACTGGTGAGACCCCACCTCAAGTACTGTGTCCAGTTTTGGGCCCCCTACCACAAGAGGGACATTGAGGTGCTGGAGCGGGTCCAGAGAAGGGCAACGAAGCTGGTGAGGGGTCTGGAACACAAGTCTTACGAGGAGAGGCTGAGGGAACTGGGGTTGTTCAGTCTGGGGAAGAGGAGACTGAGGGGAGACCTTATCGCTCTGTACAAGTACCTGAAAGGAGGCTGTAGAGAGACGGGGGTCGGTCTCTTCTCCCAAGTTACAGATGATAGGACAAGGGGTAACGGCTTCAAGTTGCGCCAGGGGAAGTTCAGGTTGGATATTAGGAAACATTTCTTTACTGAAAGGGTT
>NW_015090920.1:16057194-16148971 GCF_001431845.1 Calidris pugnax
GTTTTTTTTTTTTTTTTTTTTTTTTTTTTTTTTTTGTGGTTGGACTCGATGATCTCTGAGGTCCCTTCCAACCACTACAATTCTGTGATTCTGTGATTCTGTGATTGCTGTGTCTCTACGCAGGGATTTCCTTTCATGGGAAAGAAGAACAGCTGGGAGTATTAAAGACAAGGGAGAATATATGAAGTCTTCACCAGCAAACTGGGCTGAAGAATGAAGGAGCTGTATAATTCAGCAGATGTGATGTTTCCTCCAGGCAAAGTCAGCAGTTCCTTGGAGGGCAGGTGTAGGCAGCTTTCCTTCCCTAGAGTCACCAAAGCAATGAAAGAATATCAGTATACCAAAGAAAGAACAGCTGAGCTACAATACCTGCTTTAATTCTCTTTCCTAGGTTGAATGACCATATTTTTGCCTAAAAGCATTAGCATTATGACACTGAATATCCCAGGTTTGTATTTTTTTTTAACTTAAACATGCACACACTTTTTTTTTCCTGTTTTCTTTTTTCCTTTTTTTAAAACAAAGACAATGTCCCCTGGAAGACTTAACAAAAAATTTTAATATTGTTAACATCTAAATTTGTAGCTGAAAAAACTATTAGAATCTGGTAATAAAAAAATGGCATGTGTTATGTATTTCTTTCCTAATTTTTTTGGCTAGTGTGTACTAAAAACTCCATTGAAATGAGCAGAACACATGGTAGCTGACAGGATCAGAATGAGATTTCAGATATGGTGTACAGTAATTCACTACTGAAATTTTCCAAATCGCTTTTATTTATTTTCCTCGGAAAATATCTATAATTAAAAAAAAATTTAAAAAAGATTTTAAAGTCTTCTACTGAGATGGCAAGAATACAATCTTTCAGTACAGCTATTATCAGCCATTCAGATGGTGTGATAACAGTCTTATTAGATACATGTGCTTACCAAATAGCAAATCAGTGATATGACATATGGCAAATAGCTAACGTGAAAATATATTGAATAATTTTTAAATTTTCAATAAACTACATTCCCAAGATTAATGCTCATTCTAAAAAGAAATCTAAGTTTGTTTATTTTTTAATTTACCTTGAAGTCTGCACACAGATCAATTGCTCACAGAACAATTTCTTTCAAAAGGCTATTCTGCCCCGATCCCAGCAACAGCAGATTTATGTCAAAGGCTGCCAAAAGATGATGTCATTGAAGGAACAAATTTATATTTATCAGAAGATGAAACAATCTTGCAAGCATCTTTACATTTAATCGCAGAAGTCTTATTCTCCTGCCTGTGTTCCAAACACCCATGAGGATTAAGAGCATTATAAGAAGAAACACTTTGCCCAAACAAATTATTCTGTTAAAAACATAGAAGAGAAAGAACACCAGATGTTCAAAAAGAATTGGGTATAGATTTAAGAATCAAAAAAGGATGATGAATATGGACCATGAAATAAAGCATT
This sequence comes from Calidris pugnax, assembly GCF_001431845.1. Classification (NCBI taxonomy): domain Eukaryota; kingdom Metazoa; phylum Chordata; class Aves; order Charadriiformes; family Scolopacidae; genus Calidris; species Calidris pugnax. The sequence continues at coordinate 16,058,642 of NW_015090920.1, forward strand.
AAGCAATGTGATGAGCATCTGTTGAGTAATAAATCTAGTCTTTGTGAGGTTCTTTTTTCAAAGTGAATTTAATGGGAAAGTTTTCCAGCTTGATGAAAATGTTGTAAAGTCAGAGAAAATATTAGTCATTTAAAAAATGGTATTTCACCGGTTAATATAAATGATCACATACCAATAAATAAAACGTCTTCAACTTTTACCAACTGATAAATTGCCACTTTGTATGTAATCCAGAGGGGGAGCCATAATTGATTCACCTCATGAAAAACCTAGAAAAGCTAAGGCTAACCTTAATGCTTTAGTATCAATATGTGTGTGGAAAGTGTGGAAAGAACTGCTACAGTTTACAAGCAAGCCTTTTCCATATTCTCTAAGTTTTTAAGAACATTTGAAATGATGAAATCAGGTTTGGTTTCTGAGAGAAGATAAATACTGCTTTAGAGACTGAGAAAGGCACCCCGCAATGTCCACACTAAGAGTGAAAAGGAAAAAGAAGGAGACCTTTTCTTCCATGCTGTAAAGTTACTGTTTTGAACTTCTTCCAAAGCTGAAACAGCTGGGCTGGAGAGTACAAATTTGGCATGAAAGGGTTTCTCACTGAGAGCTAATTGCCTTTGAACAGTATTATGAACTTTTTATTGTCTTGCAGAGAGACAGAACCCTTGAAAAACTCTATGCCACATGTGCACAGTGTGTTTTTGTCACAGGTTTCTCCACTGAACATGTAAAATATACAGCTAAGGAAGGGCATACTTGCATCACTTCAGGGACCTTGGCTCAGGCCCTGAAAACTTTGTGAATGACAAATGTCACCTCCTCAGCGTTTTAGAAGACATTTATTTCAGCATAAGGCAAATGAGGTTTGGATAGGGAAGAATTAAAATCTGATCATCGCATCTTGGAAAGCAAGCAAACTCTGGGCTTCTTCCTCTGTTCACCACATAACTTCTCATAAAGAAAGCAGAACCATATGGCACATGCTACTTTAACTGTGTTGCATATTAAATAGGGAATATTTAATACTTCCCTTTTGTTCCTTTTTTTTTTTTTTTTGGGTTTTTTTTTTTGTTATAAAAGTTAGAGTCAAAGTAGTGTGGGAAGCTATACTCTTCAAGTAACTTGCAAATCATTTTCAAAGAAAAAGTGAGTTAATTTTATCTAAAGTGCCTTCTTTTAGTATACTGACAGCCAAGATTTGCCCTGGCAGTCTTTTGTGACATCTTTGTGTGATAGCATGATTTCAACAGGGGTGATGGAAAGTGCCCCAACCTACCTGCCTGATCAGTCAGCTGGACTCCACACGTACCATTTCAGAGTAAGGGAATTCAACTTGAGTCAAATATATAAAACTCCCATGTGAGAAGCAACACAACTGCTCTTTATTATTCATATCAAAGAAAAAGTAACCACAAACGCCTTTTGAAATAACACTTATTTTCTTGGTGTGTTTTATCAGTGCCCGGCTTCTGGTTTGAAGTGGGAGCTTATTTGCCTAATTGTTATGGCAAGCTCTGGGTATGTGTGGAGTTTCAGGTGAATACCAGAATCCCTGCTTTTGTACCTGGCTCCAAGTGTTGGTGCTTTATTCCATCCCCATCTGCCTAAATGTACATAAGTTCTGTTCTAAAAGCAAAATCACAGTCTATATTTCCATACTGATACTTTAGAATAGCTTTTATCTGAAAATGGCTATGCTCTCAAGTGAATCTAAAAGCAACAATGCATGAGAAGTGTAGGTATTCAGTTCCTCTCTGAGTACTCAAAGTCATTGCTCAAGTTATACGAAACCTTTGGTCTGAGCAAACTCTTCCATCCTTACCTTTTATTTCACTGACTGATTGGAATTTCTAACTTAATTGTACCACTATATGTTGCTGCTAGTCTTTTGCCTTCTCCCCTTTGGATGTTCAATTCATTATTTATTTGAATTCCCACTTTCTTATTAATTTTTATCTATGCTCTGCAGGTGCCTAGACCAATTTGTTCATTTCTCACTGAACTGTAGATCACCAGCTGTTACATTGCTTGCAACAGTTGCACTAGATTTGGAAAATCATCTTTCATTATTTCTTAGCTTTTGGAAAATACCCACATCATGTAAATATCTCAATGCCTTGACATAAATACTGTAATCTCTATAAATACAGAATTAAGTTGCAGTATTGTTCTAGGTCAGGTCTTACATATTTTGTATTAATCAGCAACACAGAAACACATGTATCTGCGAAAATCATGGCATAACAGTTATTATTTTCCATTGTACCAAAGTGGAAGATTCAGCATGCTCTGTGCAGTGTACAGCAGGACAGGCAAACAATTTTCTGCTGCCACTGGCAAGAGTAAAACTGTTCCTCTTTCTTTTTATGAGTGCTAGAATGCTGATAACCAAAAGTGCTGATTATCAGGGTTTTATCTTTTCTGAGCACAGTACGGGAGTAACTGCAAGAGCAGTAACATCTTTGCAGAGCAAACTCTGTAAGGCAATAGCTTTCAGGTCTTTGTGAGACTGTACCCAAGCAAGAAGGGAAAGTCTCATTCAATGAAATAATTTAAAAAATTATCTATTGCATCTCACCTTTTAGGATGCTGTATCATCAGGCTTGAAGGAATTCTTCATTGTAGCTGAAATATTTGAGGAATGAAAAACACATTTTGGTAGAAACATTCTCTGAAACAAAAACTTACAAGAATACACCATTTTGAAAACAGATATATGGTTGTTTTTTCACTCTTAGATTAACTCCAAAGACCAAATTCACCAGACTCCATTTCTCTTCTCTACCAGCTATCATCTTTTTTCATATGCTTTATCTACTTAGGCCATGTAATGAGACCGGAAGTATATTTCTACAAGATGCAATATTTACATCCTCCTAGAAATGTTTTAGCTCAGTTACAGGTCTGCTGGCACAAATGATTAACTTTCCAAGCTTCAGAGCATTCTCACAGGTGAACAGGGTACTGCAAAAAATTATATTGCCTCCTTTAAAAATCAATTCTATTTTAATGAAGCACATCAACATACATTTTAATCTAAAAATATTACATTACTCTGTATGCAGCCACGACATATATATTTAGCCTTTCTTGGGGAAAAAAAAATAAAAATAAATGTATAAGAAAACACAAAATCATGTAAGATCTTGCTACAACAGTGAAGAGGTCATGTACCAAGAACTCTTTGCTTGAACTTGAAGCAGTTATCTCCAGAGGTTTAGGAAAAGATGTTTAGTGCTCTATCTGTCATACTACACCATTGGTATTTCCTCTCTTTTTGCTTACTACAATGTTACTAGAGTGAGTGATTGTAAACTTTTTTGAAGCAATTTGCTGTGCCATTGAGCTTCCCCAGGTCCGTGAGCAGGGAGCTCTGAAAGGAAGCAGAAGGGTTCTGCAAAACAGGGGGTCTCTTCCAGCCCTCCTCCTAAACTGTGACATCTCCACCTTGACACTGCCAGGCCTGAGGTGGCTGTACCCAGATTAACGCTGTTTAAATAATTTACTCACTGTGCTAATTCATTGTGCATGGATATAAAGGTTGGTTCATTTGGGTCTTATAAAGAAAGAGCTTCTTACATGATTTTTATAGTGAAATTAGATTCTGTTCACATAGAGACCTAAAAACTGTATATCTATTTATGTATTCTAGCATAATTATGCAATTTAAAATGTCAGGTACTGTAGATGTTAATTCTCAAATCATACACACAGACACACAGTAGCGTTCTCCAAGTGCAGCTCAGGGCAGGCATGGACCACATTCAATAATCCTTTTCTCCCTTAAACGAGAGTTTCACCATAGTTTCTGTTGTTAAAATTTTGTATGAATCAAATGAAGGAAAGTGAGAGTCTTTGTTTACAAGAATAGAGGAACAGAAACAACTACTGACAAATTTTAGAGTTGGACCCCTGAATGCACATCTATAGTATTCATGAATAAACAGAAGAATCATTTTATTTAATATTAATATTCAGAAGACCGGAGCTAAACAACATCATATTCTTCCTACTGACTACTGCCTTCATCTAGAAGATTAATTAAATTAGGTTCTATAAGGGCAGTGATTTATTTTCAGAAGTCATTTGTAAAGGAATTGCCTCTTTATCAAAATGTTATCTTTCAGCAATAAATTCAGTAGCGTTACTGCAGGCAACACTACTCATATTAAATTAATGGATTTGAGAGACTGATACTTCTTAACAAGTTTAATGCACAGGGAAATTATTTAAGTCAAGATTTTTGTTTAATATTAAAATATGCTGATTGCTGTTGAAAAAATGAAGATGGTAAAGTTCTTGAACCAGAAAAAATTTATAGATTCCCTACGTTATGTTCCACAATAATAAAAAGGCTGATAAGGAATGTTTCATAGAAAAATATTAATTTATTAAATGAGATACTTCATAATGTTTTGAGCAAGCTCCTGGTCAAGAGTCAAATGCCCTCAGGCTGATGGATGAATTGAACCCAAGTTTTGTATTTCTTAAACAAGCATAAGTATCAGTACTGGCCTTAGAGATAACAGTGCAGTGGCACTACCACGTTATTTCAGTTTTGTAAGCAAAAACTGCTTATGTGATTTAAAGAATGAGGATTTCAAACCTTGCAGCAAATATTTTTTAACTTTTTTTTTCCACTTCATTTGTGTTTCTATCAAATGCTTGTTCTCAAATTAACCTTCTCCATAGAAGTTTTCTTTAATTTAAGTGTAACTTTTCACATTCACACTCCAAATGCTGATCCAATTCTTTCTACCCTCCACTTCTTCCTCTCCTCCAGTTACTTGTTCATCCCTACTCAGGAGAGGGCAACTGTCAGGGTCCAGGAAGCAATTTTCAGATAAGCCAATGCCCAAATTACTAGGTGATAAACTTCATTTCCTCCTTACAGAAATTAAAAAACTTTCAAAGCCTTCAAAAATGTTCACTACCTGGGAAAACCATTTCTTGTCCTTTTTTGGTATAAGTGCAGGGATGAAACCTTCCTTCCTCTGAAGGTAAGGATTACCTTAGGAGGACAACATCTCTGGGACTTAAACCCTTCAGTAATAACAGAAAGGTAATTTGGTCCTTCTAATACTAATGAAATCTTCCAGTAAAGGGAGGAAATAACTTAAGTATAGCTTGACTGACAAACTTATATGCCTCCAAAATGTTATTGTTTTTATGTCATCTTGAACTCATACAGCTCCAGTAGTTATTCCTTCTGCCTGCAAAGATCAAAGTTGATCTGTCTGGGTCTTAATGTAGATTCATGTAGCATTTTAGGTTGCTAGGCTTTATCATCTTTAATCTTTGTATTAGTATACATGGAAAGACAACCTATAACATGTTCCATTTCAAGATTAAATAATTTCCAAAGTCTTTAAGTAACCCAGACACACATGTCTAAATCTAGTAATCGCTTCTAACTTAGAGTTCTACTTCAGTACACACCCAAGTAACATGTAATATTCTTTTCTAACATCATAACTCTATCAGAGAGTGAATCTAGGTCAGCAGAAGAATGGCAGAATACAAGGGCTCTTACAGTGTGATTTTTTTCTTTTTTCCTACTTGAGTTATCCCTCCTGTTCAGACTGCCAGAGAGGACCACCTACAAAGCACATCTGGCTCTTCTGCTGTCAAAGCACATTGTCCAACAGGGGTGTGCTTATTTTTGCTCTCCTTTATTACCTTACCCTTTTAGCAAGCAAAACTCTCAAGGAATGAACTTTCCTCTTACCAAATGTGGCCAGAAGGTAAAATAAAGCCTTGAACTCAGTTTTGCATCTCTAGGTCATATTGGAATTAGCCGCTATCTCCTACTGCACATGGGCTTGCAGGGCACATCCCTAAACAAGCCAACTCGTCTAACATTTCCTTCATACATCTGAATGGAGAGAAGATGATTAGGGTATCATGGTTGAATTCATGCTCCTTAAGAATAAAACTTTGAAACTATGAGCTTTATCTCACTGAAGCAAATCCTGGTTTATACTGAGCACTTCATATTATCTCTATTTTTAATTTTTTTTTTAATAATACAAACTAGATTTCTGAGTTAGGTCCAGCCCCCCAGTGCTGGAGCTGAGTGACTGAATTAAATAGTTGGCTTTCTAGAATTTTCCTAATATTAATTTCATCTGGGATTCTTATGAAGTAGTCATGATGTGCAATGATACAAAAATAATGAAAAATAGTGCCATAAATATACAGATGTATCAGTAATTACTTTTATTTGAATAGCAGCTTCCAGTATTTATCATTCTCCCCAGCAGTACTGATTTTTCAGCACAGCGTACGAAGCAACCTTTCTTAATGCTTTTCTAATCACACTGGTATCAAAGATTACAATATGAAACTACTTTGTTTGAGGCATTACATATTCATTTCAGTTGGTGGGGAAAGAGATGGAGAGCTAAAGCTAAAATCCTACTTAATTCTTGGAAACGCCAGCATTTTTATTCATTTCTGTGACATTATGATGTGCCATTTGTAGTTGAAATGCATTTCATAAATTATTTTCTCAAATTAATATCTCTATGTTTGCAAAACAGTGTGTTGGAAATACACATTGATTGTATTTTGTTTTCTAATGTATTGTAACATATGTTAACCTAATTAAAAAGAAAGCTTTAAGTATCTAGCCATGAAGATATTGGACACATTTATAAACTTTCAAAATCTGACTGTACAGAGTAAGGATATTCTGCTTTTGCTTAGTATTCTGCCATTCCCCTGACGTGAGTTTAATGCTCAAACTTTTTGTGAAATGAATTCTAGGCTTAAGTATTCCTTTCAAGTCAAATTGACACAGCTAAGTTTATTGATATAAATATATAATATTTTTCCTGTGAGAATTTATCTCAGATTAATGTGATGTTCTATTATGGATAATTAAAGTGGGTCTAAAATATCATTTATATTAAGGGAAAAGTTAATTTACTGTGAATTTTTAACTAAGGATCGTATTCAATATTACTTATATAAATATGCTAATGGCCTGAAAACTAATTTCTGTTTAAAAAAAACACAACATATCTTCATCTTATTAGAATTCAAAGTCTAATTAAAAAACTACAAATCCCAGACAATAAGCCAAGATACAAGACTCATTGTGGAACTATGAAATTTGACAGCTGGGATGTTTTGATGTGCTAGCTTTTATTTTATTATTTTATTTTATTTTATTTTTTTAGATGCAAGTCATATTTCCATTTCATAGTTTCAGTTATTTCTTAGTTTTAACAAAATCTTACTAGCACTTTGGAATAATCCAAAAATAAAGATTCTGAGTTTAAAAAAAAAACCCAACACATTTCCAAACTATACCTTTCAAAAAAATACTTTTGGCATACTCCATACTAACATTAAAAGTTTCTGCAAAAGCATTTTACTTAAGTATTATCTACTTGTCACAGTCTTTATTAGCAATGCTCTTGATATGTCTCAGAGGGAAAAACTGCTCTGTTCATATAGTTTAAACCAAATCAGGATTGAAGTGGTTTATTGATTTACTAATGACTTGCAATCAAGCTATATTCGGCATCAATGTCAGCCATACTATGTACATAGAATCATAGAATTGTTTTGGTTGGAAGGGACCTTTAAGATCACCAAGCCCAACTGTTAAGCCAGCACTGCCAAGTTCGCGCTAAACCATGTTCCTCGGCACCACATCTACACATTTTTTAAATACACACCCCAACACTAGACACTTGGGAAATGTTAATGAACCTATATTTTCCTAAACACCTTCTACAGCTAGTCCCAAGAGGTGGTAGCTCTGCCTGCAGGCTTGTGGAATGGGTCCATGATGTCTCATGGTCCCAGGTGTGGATCCCAACCCACCCCGCCCTGTGCTGGCTTGTGATGTCCCATGGGGGGATGCCCTGCCTGGCCCCTGCTGAGGTCACGGTATGTGTGGAATGATGACTCACGGCGTTGAGCTAGATTTTCACTACTGCCATTTCTACTCCAAGGAAATTTTCCTGCTTTACTCAGGCTTAAAAAATGATCTGGTGTGTAGAATGGCAAATATCAAAGTGAATGGATGTATCTGAGCCAGAGCAAAATGAACGTCTTGTTGATTGTGAATGCCACAGATTTAATTTAAATATCTCAGCAGAAAGAGATGCTTCCAAAGTACTGTGTCAGCAAAGGTGCTGAATCACATTCCTTCCCAGTGATGCAGGACTCCAGGAAAAAGAATTCTGTTGTTCTTTAGTTTTCTGTGTATGGCTACCTTGTACAAGACTTCTATAGTTTTCTGTACAAAAATTTTACACCGATTCAGCTACAGCATCACTATAACACAATAGAAACACATGCATAAAGGGAGAAAAAAGAAAGGGTGGCAGTGATCAGAAAACCTGTCAAGGGTGACAGAGGGAATAAAAGACAACCCACAACTTAAACCAGAGGCCCTTCTTTAACCTCTGGAAACACTTTTCACCCCGTCTTTCCAAGAAGCTCAATTGATATAAGAATATTTTGTTTTCATTGGCTTTGGCAGATCTGCTATTCATTTCCACTGTTCACAACATAGATGTGGCTTATGATACATAACACAGTTCCAATATTTGGTGCTATTTGATCTTTTACGCCTCCCAGAAATGTGCGCGTCTATGGATCATGTCTTTGTTTGGACACAGTTAAAAAAAAACCTCCTAAAATCTTCAGAACCAGACTTGTCAAACCAGAAAATGGCAGTTCTCAATAATCTGAACATATTTAAATTTCTTAAGTTTTCAAAAATAAGATTTATTATTCCATATAGGTATTCTCCTCGATTCTTATTATGGTAAATTAAAAATTTTCTACTCAGTATAGGCTACATGGAAACCTACTGCTTGACTTTTCTGGATTATTTGCAGACCACAGCTGTCAAAGTCACTTGGAAAGCACAGCAGATTTACAACACATTCAAGATAATCTTAAAGTTGTCAGTTATTGAGTGGTAATGTTAGCACTTGATACAAAATCATTCCCAGCATCCTATCAATTAGCATTTATGCTGCTGTCACTGACTCTTGAATATATTTGTTTGACACACTGAATATTGAATATGAACAACCAAATTTTTTATCCATTTTAAAACTTAGTAGGGAGACTTAGGTTATTTTGAACGGCTCAAGTAATTTCTTGACTACTTTTTCATGAGATCTAATGATGCTTGATACACTTCCTTTAAAAAAAATATTTTATGTTAAAAAGCAAATAATTTTCTACTATAACTTGGCAATGTTCTCATCTATGTGACATTTATTTGTATTTTGGAGGAAAAATTACCAAGCAAAGCTGTTAGAATGAAACAAAATGTGAACTAAAAATGACTGAATGTCACATTTTCCTCTCTCATTGCTTAGGAAAGAAATTGCATCAGTTTGCACAGGCTTGTGTTGCATTGGTGTGTTTCTCTGCAGATTGCAAGATCCTACTTTTCCTTTTTTGATGAAAATTAAAACTTGGCATTGTTGTTTCTAAATTGTTTTGAAAATATAAAATTTCAAGAGCAAAATTTAGTCATGATTTAAAATATAATCTATAAAATGCAAGGCAAGATATCATATAATTACACATACAAAACTGTTACCAGTTTTATTTATGGACTACATTATGACTTCATTCTGGATATATCCAAAGAAGAATGTAAGATACCTAATTATTTCTCACGTTAAATAAAGAAATAAAAAACATCACTTGCTACTAAATTGAGTGTTGTGGCCAGTGGTAGGCAGGGCAGGAATACCTCAATGAGTATTTATGGGAAGAGAGCTGGGACACTGTAGCTAGCCATAATTTTTATTCTATTGGTCCCATCATCTTTAATAGTATTGATTCTGAAGTAAACTTAATAATTATTGGGTTAGTTTAGTTCAAAAAATTGCCAATGCCAGAAGGCAAGTAAACTGAGATGCTGAAAAAGCTGTGAGCCCCAGGTGCCACAACGTCCTCTCCTCTGTTGCCTCTAACCCTCTGAAACTCAAAGTCTGGAGTCAGCACCCAGGTTCACTCCAGTCAATAAGAGTAACAGTTGGATCAGAAAATACATGTCTGGGAAAGAATCAAGTTTGACAACAGAAAATACTAAGTACAGAGGGAAAGAGCACCTAAAATCCTTCTATCTCTGAGTGAAAGCACGTGAATTAGAGATCAGCTGCTTCCACAAGCCATTTATCGTGAATTAGAGATCAGCTGCTTCCACAAGCCATTTATCTAAAGAGGCATGCAGGTAGAAACATGCTACTACCTACTTGGAGAAACCCCAGTTCTCTGGCCTCCCTACAGATGCCCCAACACAGAAGTCTCTGCTCTCATCCCATGCGGGACAATTTGAGGCCCCAAAGCAGCAAGAGCACAAGATTTAGAGACTGGAGGAAAAATAAAAAGAGGACTATGGCTCTATTTGCCCCTAGTAAAAGTACTTACTTAGGGTTCAAGTCTTGTTTTGATCTCCGCAATGCTTGTTGTTCTCCTTTTAAAGACTTCTAAAATGCAGCACATGAAGAATTCCTCACAACACAGTTGTCTTCTGCTCAGTATGGAGCTTCTGTATGGCTCTTCCATCACTGACTCTGGGGGCAGGTGACTGTAAATCAAATATTTCCAAGTTCAGATCCCTTGTTATACCTAGGCCTTAAATCCTGGACATGGACCGAGTTTACGGAGGAGATCAGCCCTTCAGGCCAGCTACACAAATACAAATTAGTCAGTGTTTCCAGGTTTACCCAGCCTTACCTCCAACCTCTGCTGACCATCTGCCATGTTCACTTGGCTGGATATTTACAGCTAACCCAAAACAGAGCATGAAGATTTTCACTGTTTGAGTAAGGCAAACTTTTATCCCAGTGTTTATGATAACACAAAAGTTTGCTCTGGATTGGTAAACACCAAAACAAACAGCATTCATAACTAGAGGTGTTTTTTTTCCTTTGCCTGCCCTTCTTTCAGCTCATTTTTGCCCCAAACAGAAACAGCCCACTACATCTCCAAGTTCCAGTTAACGATGACCACTCATAGTTAGCAGCCACGGCACGTAAGAGAATACCTGTGTACTGTAACCTAAAATCTGACAACAACCAGGCACACTGCTGGAAACAGTAGTGCCTGCAAGGAAACATTTTCTTCACTTGCAAGCACTCACAAGTCCAGGCATCCTCAGTTTCTAAAAAGAGAGGCTCCGATTTTCTTCTCGTTCTTTCCTTGTAACAGAACTTAATTTAATCCATCTCTCTATTGCTTATGCTATTTTAGCTCTATTAGTTCATCAATTTAGCCATTCCAATAGACAGAGTAAACAAAAAACTTTTAGTTAAATTATTTCAATTTCTGGTTTCGATTTATTTTTCTTTTCCAGCGAGTACTGGACAAAGACCTCACACCAGTGCACAAGAAGCGTTGCAAGGTCTGAGAGCCATTATGACTTAACCATGCACCACCAAAATGACATAACTCATCAGAGCATTTTTAAGATCTCAGTAATCATAATAATCATTCTGCTGATAAATTTAAAACAAGTACATCCATACAGATTTTAAATTTTCCATTGTACTTTTTCAGCTTGGGTTGTTGGTACACAGTTTCAATAAAAGATTTTTTTATATCCATCAGTTAAAGAGCAGGTTTCAATCTGTCAGTAAATTTTCTTGGGTTTTAAGGATTATAATTGGTAACAGTGAATTTTTCCTATATTAAAAGGCGGATTAATTGACATTGTAAAGCACAATTGCATTGACGTTTTAGTCACTGCATGAATACATGACAACCCCAAATTTTTGCTCGGGTTATAAAGAACAGAGAATGGGTCATCATTGCAATTTGTTTTTACAAACTGCTTTAATATTGTACAAAAGTAAATGAAAGCTGTAATTTTCCATGTATTTCTCTTTTAAGTCCTAGAAATGTTCACAACATCCTGAATGAAATAGCCTATAAGAATGTGTAGTATGTGATCTATGGAATCTGCATATGGATGAATAAGGGTCACAAAATTTAATTGGAAGCCATGAACTTTTGGACTATAACTACTGCTTCATGATGTATGTAAGCCATATCATTTCAATACCCATTGCACTGGATCCCAGAAGCTAACAAGATTAAGACATGACATACTGAAGATTCTACACTAGGAACTAAAGACGCAATATTTACTTATAAGATGCAACAACGTGGTAACGGAGTTTTCTTTTTGACTATGTGTTTTTCTGAAGAGCAAGGAGGAACAATTCAAAGTCTTGGTCTTGCTGTATGGGTTGGAACTATCTGGACATTTTCTGTATTATACATACTGGTGAAACATGGCATCTAGTAACAAGGGAGAAACTTTGGTGAGCTTTTATTTTTCCACTAAAACAAGCCTGTACTGTGGATGCCTTGTTCAAAGCTGCATCGTATTTCTGAGAAGTGTCATTGTTTGCAATTTTGACACATTGGGTGTCAGTGCTTTTAGATTTGGTTCAGCAGCAAACAAGGCACTGGAAGCATTTTTTCTGTATTCAGAGGATGGTTGGTTCTGTTCAGATTGACAGCTTCATCCACGCCACTTTCTCTATATTGTAATCTCTGGATTCATATCATGTTTCTCATGGCATCTGAAGGGTGGTAAAGGTGCTCAGGTATCCCAGATACATCAGTCAAAGCATACTGGCTACTAAACCTGTAGCAAAAATCACTGGTGCTGGCTTGGATGCCTTAAGCATGAGTATAGCTCTTGCAGATACTTGAGACAACCAGCACGATATAAGATCTTATGGAAAAATATTTAGAGTATTTCATTTATGGGAAAAATCTGCTGCATTTTGGAAGGTTGAGCACTCACAAAGACTCTGCTTTTTGAGTAATGAGAGAATCTCCAAGATGATTCCTATGAGTCTAATAACTTTCCACTGAAAGTAGCATAGATGTAACAGATCCGACACAGTTCCTCTGTTCATCAATCTTAGTGAAAAGCTAAAGGTTCCTGAAGTGATGGATGCTAAATTAGGTTGTTCTGCATTTTTCTGAACTTTTTAACAGGGGATTTGATACTGTGGTTGAATAATTTTTAAGAACATATGGAATTGTTCAATTTACACCTGCCACAAACCTTGACACCTAAGCTGTTTTCCCTAACAAGCAAATATTTGTGCACCACTGAAATTTGAAGTTAATGAGAACAGAATGGCAGAAAAATACTTAAAAAGGCTGTGCTCAACTGTTTTCTATTGGCTCATGAAAGTGTAAAATAAAATTATCACTTACGTACAAGTTTAGTAAAAACAACAGTAAATAAACTCCATCACTGTCTTGATGCTGCTCCAGGCTTGTTTAATATCACACAGATAATTATGGAAATGGACTTGGTGTCCTTCAGTAAGAGAGTATATAAGTGCTTTATGCTTACATGGAAGGCCAAAATATGATTTACCACTACAAAATTCTGGCTATCAGTTTTTGAAAATATAATGATAATTTTCAGTTTATGCAGTGTATGGAATTAGGTATTAAAACACAGCATAGCTTAAAAAATTAGTCAGATTCAGTTCAAGTCAGGTTTAAACAGGATCTACATTTATGTCAAATACTGAAAATTAAAGAAGTTGTATATCTGATACCAGAGTTTTTCACTAATAAAGCTGAAATGATGGACTTACTTGACTGGTAAAACAATTTTAATGCAGAGCGGCATTTTGAATTTTATACATTCACTTATTCTTCTCGTGCAAATTCCCTTTTTATTACAGGCACATTTACAGCCTTTATGTCCATACTTGCAGGTCAAACCCCTGCCATTTGCAAAGGGTCAAGTCTTCATATCGCAAGCTGCCAGCAGGAAAGATGCTTGCACCTTGCAAAGCGACCTCCATGTGAGAGCTGGTGAAGGCAGATGTCAAGCATCACTCTAGGATGAACAGAAAACTCACCAGTTTACAAATCAATTAGATATTATGGTTCACAGACACTTTCATCTTAGTTTTAAAAAGTGTGACTTTAAGATACACAAATATTGCCTTATTTTCTTCCAAGACAGATTTCTATGTTTCTTAATAATATATGTGCATATCTCCAATCTTTACTAAAATCATGTTATATTTTCCAGAATTCATATGGTAATAGATTTTATAGAATTTTTGCATACTTAAAATGAATAAAAGATGTGAAGGCAAATTAATATCATATCTCACCAAAACAACGAAAAACAAAACCATAAAGTGAACAGCAGGAACTCTGCTGTAAATGGATAAGGATAAATCACATTCAAAAAAAGTGTAAATTGCTAAGATAACATGTTGAACATTTCCTGGAGATCTTAACAGACAAAAACAGAATCAAATACCAGATTAATTTTCCTGACACCTTCACTAATATCCTTAGGTTTCTTTAACCCTTCCACTTCCCTAATTGTTGGTTTCTGCTGCATATCTCTTGTAGTGGCGATAGAAAGAAGCTGATGCCTGTGGTGAATGAATGTGATACATCTTAATAAATCTCATAGGGTGATAGATAAAACAGAATGGCAGAATGCTGGATTCACTGAATCTTTTTTCCAGATCAGGAGAAAAGAGATATAAGCTTATAGTTGTAGCTTTAGCATTATCAATAGCCTTTCATGCTTCTCCATCTTGATGCCACAAGTACTCCAAGAACGATTCAGAATGAGCCAAGATAGCTGAAATTATAAAGATTTTTTGCACATGCCTATTTTACCTGTTCTGTCTAAAGTAGGTTTCCCCAGACAGATACGGGCTAAAGACTAGTAGCCCAAATATACTGAATAGGAAACCTAGAGCCTGAAACACAACACTTAATTGAAAACAAAAGGCATAATAGTAACTTTAGATCAGGTTTACTTGCAGATGCCCTAATCCTAAAAGATACTTCACCAGATGTTGGTGAACCTATATTTATGACACAGCTACTCCGTTCATTGAATGCAAAATGCTCCCAAACACAAATGTTCAGTCCAATTACTGTCAAAGTTTCCAAGTGAGCCAGTACAGGGTATTGACACATACAGACAGGTTTCCTGAAAGCAGCAGAGCTGGGAGTGAAGAACCGGGCTTCAGTTGACCACCCTTGCTGCTTCCCCACCAGCCTCCACCAGCCCTGAAAGGCTGCACTGCAGCCAGCTTGGGGCTGGCAAACTTATAGCTAGCTCCGCAGCATGCAGGCATACTCTATGCTGCCTGTCTAAGAGGGATTAGGCTTTCTTGAGATAGGTTTTTGGGGGTGAGATTGGGGTTTTCTGTGTTTTCTTTCCAATCTTCCATTTTTCTCAGCTGTGTTTTGGTAGTGTCACATAGTGGATTTTCTTTTGCTCTCAGTTTGGTACAAGAGCCCTGATCCATAACACAGGCTCTGGTGAAGATGCCACAGTCACAGGATCACGCCTCCAACTTTATAGAATCACATGATAAATCATCTGATTAATTGCTCTGGAAACATCAAGCTATCAAAGAACATCTACTACTTTTTTCCTTAACTTCATACTGAATCTGAGCCCATCTATGCATCCTTTATTTGGACTAACTCTTAAGGATAGAAAGCAATAGTATAGTAATAGATATAAGTAATAGTATAGTCTAAGATCAGGCTGAAGCAAGACTCCTCCTCTTAATGGTAGTTATTATTATGATATAGGCAATTTAATGTATTAAATACATTACATTTTTACTGAATGATTTTTAATGGGCTATTTTTCCGTTTGCTGCCTGAGATCTTATTCACTTACCCCTCACAGCAAAGGTGACTCCTATTATATAGGACTCACTTCTGTTCTCACAGAAGAAAATAAAGCTATATTCTAAAAAATAGAAGGAATTTTGAAACTTCCAACTGTGGCCATTCATAAAATAGCAAAATGATATCAACAACATCACTGGCCCCAAACGTTCAGTACAGCAAGCAATTAAAAGAGTTAGTGTACATATAAATAAATAAAAATAATCTTGGTAAGCTCCCTATCAACCGGAGACTGTTTCTGCAATGCATACATGAAATGCAAACAATTCATGAATTCTAAAGCTTTATATCAACATTGGTAAAATAGAGAAAATTGTGTGAAGGTGGCTGCATTACATTTCATGTTAACCTCTTGAGGCCTCTGCCCCACGCAAAACTATGACCTTAATGTTTGTTGAATAATCCATTTTGAACATGCACTAGTTGCACTAGCCAAATGAAATCTTCTGATAACAGTGGACCTGAACACAGCATTTTGGGCAAGCTTGTAAGATACACAAAGTAGCTAAGAGATCTGTAAGACAATGTTCTTGTGGATACTTTTGAAAAAAAAAAAAAAAAAACAAAACCCTTAATTGCATTTAATTTTTCAAAAGAGCATATTCATCTAAATTTGTATTTAAATAACCTATTTCCTCTGAAAAGCACCTGAAAAAATACTCACTCTCTTTGTATTTTCCACATGCCTTCGTGTTTAGAAAGACAGAAGCCTAGAATTTAGACCCTCTAATCTTAAATAATTTCCTGAATAAATAAAGTCAAGTCAATAGGAGGTGCTGAATGCTCACATCCTTTTCCAAGATAAAAATGAATTTTAGGAAATGCTTAAACATGGACATAGGAACAAAACTTGGGAGTTTTAGTGCTAGCAACTAATTCAAATATTTCAATTTATTTTGCTTGCTTTCATTTTGCTTTAGCAGACTGATGGATTTTTGGGGCATTTGCTGTATTTATTAAGTAAGCACATGCCAATACATGTGCTTTTTAAACCAGTGGCTCCATCTCCATTTCTGGTTCTTCAGCAAAATCATGTTACTGATATTATGACTTTCTCTTTTCCTCTCTGTTACAGACAGATGAGTGACTGGAAGACTGAGAAAAATGCTACACTTTCATCTAAATTTAAATGGAGTCTGACTTGGGAAGAGCTTAAGTGCCCCTCTGACAGATAGCAGTCCTAATGGAAAGCCTGGGCAAATGAACTGGAGCCCAACAGTGCAAGTGAAATATTTCATGTAGAAATCTACCACTAATTAACAGCAGTTTATCCTGGAAGAAAGAAAAAAAAAATAAATCAGCCTGGATATAAACTGAAGGTGTTGGGTTTGGCTATTTTTTTTCATATCAGTACTAAAACTCATTGGAAAAATATACTGCAAACAATTACACTTTTGCTGCCCTGGTACACTTATCCTGTTATTAATGAAAGAGTTTAATGTATAGAAATCTGAAATTCATAGCAAATTTTTATTTGAAAGGTTGTGAAGAAAAGGGAGGCAAAAAAAAAGAAAAAAAGAGGAGATTACTAGTTCTTCATGAACATTTGAAGACGTGTCCTACTGGGTCATCAATCATTTGAGTAATAGTCTTGTGATATGGTATATTGTTAATGAAATGCTAATAGTTTGCTACTTTGCCCTGTGGGTATCCGTGCACTGGGACTAATATAATATTGATCTGAGGAGGTAGTAATGCAATTGGCTACACGGATTTCCTCTGAAAGTCGTTTCTGGGAAGTCCAGCAATTATAAGCAATTCTTGTGCAATTATAACAATTACTTAGGGGTCTTTTTATCCTAAGGACATCTGTAAACATTTCTTACTCCTAATTGTAACAGGAATAGTGCTAATCACGTAATCTATGTTCCCCAAATTGAATTACTAGCATGATAGATACACAGGAGGGTGGAAATAAAGGTTCCTAGGTTCAGTCTTACCCTCAAAATTGGCAAGAGGAAAGTCATTAGGGATCCTCTTATTTTTTAAGCACCAGCCCCTCAAATCTCTGCATTTATGATCACGTTCTCTGAGTAACCAAAATTTATTTCTCTACACATACCATCTCAAACTTGGCAATACTACTATCTTTGTTAACTCTGTTACTTCTTTCACGATGAGACACTTGGATGCACCACACCCCAGCCTGTGTCACTTCCAGGACAGATGCGGATGTATCCATTCAGAGATGTCATTCTCTCAAACCACACCACCTTCTGTAGAGACCCAGACTGCAAGAAACTGCCGCAAACACTTGCTGAAGAGTGTTGACAGAGAAAGGGTGAACCAGTTGTGGTCAGAGAAGAGAGTGGGGGCCGGGAGGACCAGACACCTCAGCAAGGCAGCACTTTTCTAGACTGGCTTCCTTATGTTGCAGTGACACAATTCACAGAATCATCTAGGCTGGAAGAGACCCTCGGGATCATTGAGTCCAACCATCTACCCTACTCTAGAGTTCTCCCCTACACCATATCCCCCAACACCACATCTAAACGGTTCTTAAACACAGCCAGGGATGGTGACTCAACCACCTCCCTGGGCAGCCTATTCCAATGCCGGGTAACTGTCACCTCACTGGGTAACTGTCACCCAGGACTCTGGAGTGGCCACCCCAACCCTGGATGGCCTCCAGAACGTTCCAGAAAGAAGAATTGTGCATGACAACTCACCGGTGGCAGTGTGGGCTGGAGGAAGAGACTGGTTGGCAGTACAAACCCAGGGGAGGGTTTGCCCCTGGCGCCCTGAGGAGCCAGACTCCCATTGAATTAATTCTTAATTGTTGTTTGAACTCCTCTGGAGTTGTTTCACCTTAATTCTGGCATCCGTGAAATCTGTGAACCTGAGTTACCTTAACCTTGGGACACGACAACCCAACCTTTAGCCAAAGTTCTAGTGTATGGATTACTCAGGCCTTGCCGCACAACCTAAGTCAGACTTGAAACCTGTGCCTTTTCTTGAGGAAGTTCACAAATCAGTCTAGAGATGATTACGCAGATAGGGAGAGAAGGTCTTAATGTCCTCTGTTAATAACAGGACATATGAATTTAAATCCCCTGAATAGAAGCCCTGGCAGCTAAAGAAAGGAAAGCCTTTCTAATTTCCATGTCTCAATAGGAAATGCAGAACCATCTTTCCTACCAGTGTTATAGTTCTCCCCTTTGCTACTCAGCCTTCTTGAAGACAGTGTTAACATGATCGGTTGTAACTAACTCTCCAAGCATGAGGAAGTCAGGGTCTCCAGAGCAAGGAGCCAGGAGCATTTAAAATATGCTATTTTACAAATATTACCTGAAACAACTGAATATCACTGTCAAAAATCTGGGAATTTTGGGGGGCGAGGGTAATTCTCATAAAACCAGTCTCACTTGAGGGAATATGCTGAGTAGCTGCATTTCCTACCCAAGACAGTGCCTCTTTCCAGGTAATGAGAGCAGATTTGAAAGCACAGCTCTATTTTAATGTAATATCTTTTCAGAATTGCATCTTTCTGCATGCTGTCTCTCAGACACCCGATGTTACTCAGCTGTGATAAGGCTGGCTTGCTTAATACAAAGTTAATGTTATTCAAATGACTCCTCTTTCTGTTCCATGTAAATGCACACTAACGAGATCTCCTACAGCATTGTAGTCTCGAATTGGAAGTTTACATGGGTCATAAGACTTGTTTTGCATCTGTGTCACTTGGCATTTGTCACCCGTTTCCATTCTGCATATTGATCATTCTGTTTTCGCCACCAAGCTAAGGAAATATGAAACCAGCAGGTTTCAAGAATAAATTGCAATGCTGTGATATTTTTTTCTTCTTTCAGTCTCAGTTTCTGAGCAATCAGAAAGCTTTTGACTCTGAAGACCAATTTCAGAAGCGATATAGAATTTTATGCAACAATGTTCTCTGAAACCAGAGAGACATGGAAGAGGTCATTGCTGAACTAAGGTGATTGCTGCTAGTTGGCTCATCTAATCCAAGCATTCAGCACCAACTACCTTTCGTGACTGTCTGACTCCGTGGCTCAACTTTACAGTATCGTATTCTTCCTGAGCGTTAGGTAGGAAAGCAACTTACTATGGATATGTTTTTTCTAAACATAATCATAAATAAGCTTTAGATCAAAGAAGAAATTCACTTTTTAAAGTACATTAACACAAACTATTAATGACCCTAGGGGAGGAGTGCTCACAAAGACAAGATCAAGAAAGAGCTCTTTTGACTCTCTATGTCCGTGAGCAGGCAACTGAAACACAAGATACTATTCTTGCTGAATTGCCTCTGTAAGTCAGAAAATGAGAAACTCGGACACTATCGTTGTCATACTGAAAAACAAAGAACAGTCAGTTTTGAATAAGTTTCCATAGGTTTGCTGTAAAGACACACTTCAGTATTTTTTGTCCTTTGGATTTCTTTTTCTAAAATTGTACAAAGGCTGTAGAAAATATAACTTTTTATGGTTTATAAAAGATAGATATTTAAAAAGAGAGAATTCTAGCACATTTACTGTCTTAGTGGAATGGAAAGGATTGATTTTTCCTTATCATTTCTATATAAAAATCCAAGCCACTAGTCATCTTCCAATTTGTGCATAAGAAGAGGCTATATGGATGCATTTGCAGAACAGTGAGTTACCTATTACCCATTTAACAGGCAGAAATGTTTGATCAAACATGGACACTCACTTACAAAGACACTGGATTTCTGTACACAGCAAAATGTAAGATAATAACAGTAATATGCCTAAATAGGCAGAAACTTCTGAAAAGTAGCTGTTAAAACGTCTCCTTCAGTAACATCATTTTGTGTAATATTACAAGATTTTTGAAATCATATTTCCCCACACTTCAACAATCTTAATTTCAAGCATTGATTTCATTAGGAGAACAACAGCAGGCTTATACAAGAAACAACTGTAAATTTGGCAAATATATGTTGACATGTTTCCACAGAAATCGAAAATTTTCTGCTCAGATTCAATTTTGTGCCAATTTACCCAGTCAAAGCTAGGTCTTTTCCTGTCTCTCTACAAGCATATCTTTGGCATTTCTACAAGAAACAATGGGAAGAGGCATGATGTAAAGAAACAATCCTAAGCAAAATTCTGATATCAGTCACCAGAAGATGTGTCTGAAAGACACTCAGAAACATCAGAAGTACCACACTAAGAGAAAGAATTTGACAAGTTTAATTTCTTAGCAGACGACACCCTTCCACTTTCCAAGAGATTAAATATGCCTGGAGCTGGGCAGGGAGGGAGGGGGAAGTTGTAATGATATAGAACTGTTGCTGTCCTTACTTCTCCCTGTACTTCAATTTATTGCAACTAGAATATTTATTTGCATGGAAAGGTGACACTTGCCTTGTTTCTATTTTTGAAGGATACTAAAACTACAACAGCATGATATTTTGTGGCAAGTAGTAGAACTGTGAAAAAAGAGTATTATCTGCAGACACACTGCACTAGTTAAGATTAAATTATAGGGTCTTTCAAATCTCATGGCTAAGGGCACTGACTACTATTATTATTATGCATTTATGTAGATCCATAAATGTTCCCTATGCTTCAAGGCACTTGCAGATATTCTTGCCTGAAAAAGGTTATCATGCCAAAAGAATGATCACCATCAGAAACAGGACACATATCCCGCATGCCAGAAACATGAGGGAGTTTTGCATATGTTATGAATTTACTTCACCTTCCTAAGAAACACTGGGTTTTAATTCCTGTTGGGGTAAGGATACAAGATCAGATGGCCCAGTGGTCTTTACTGGCTTTTTAATAATTTCATTTATGAAATGGGAAAATCTGGTATGGAGGACGGAAAGTGGTGAATGACTATTTTTTGTTTATACATTCGGGGAAAGAGAGTTAAGCCCTGCCTTACCAAATGGCAGCTGAGCTCTCTATTGTGGGGAACAGGAAACCTTTTCTCCATACTGCTCCACCTATGTTTTCCAAGTCTGCACTCAGTGCCCTTTCCTGTAACCTGGATACTTCTACAGTACAGAAGCCCTTCTACCACAATAACACCTGGTTTAGAATTACTTTGAGATATATGTTTTATAAACTATAATTCTATATCTGGAAGCCTGAAGGCAGTTGGCTACAAAATGCAAGGGTGCAAGGACAGCTCTATCAGGCAAAGTGCTCCTAAATGTGGGCTTCATAAGTACACTTTTTCTTCCTTAAGAATCACAGAAAGAAGAAACCTAGCCCACAAAATGGTGTTATTCAGCGCAGAGCATCCATGCTAAGAAATTCTCCAGGTATGAACTGCTAACTTCAAGGAGACGCATTTTTTGGAAACTTTTTCATGCCTTTGCAACCCTTTCTCCCTTGTTTCTCTATTCTACTACATCAGTTCATGTAAACAGAACTGGTGTGATTTACAGCAGTGTGAAGCTGGCATGGTGCAATGGAGATTCAGATCCTCACTATTTTCTAATAAGGTGAAAAAGTTAAGAGCATCTTTCAAAATCTAATTATTATAGCCATTTATTACCAGGAAAATTTTCACTTGCATAAGTGAATGTTTTATAGGGTTCTGGCTACAGGCCACTCAGAGGTTTTAGATCAGTGGAGGCATGTCTCATACGTTATTCTTTAACAAACTTGTGTTATTCTTTAGAATGAGCGCTTAAGCAGGATGCTCCACTTGATTTATTTTGCAGCTCCACAGAAGAATTAAGTTTCTCCTCTTCCTGCCTCTTCATTTGTCATCCAAAAATGTTATGAGACATAACTGCCTCACCTGGGAACACAATAACTGCCCAAGCCAGTGCTTTGTCACCTGTGTCCTAAGCACGCAAACTCAGAGGACATTTTAACTTTCCTAGCAGCTCTATGCTCACTGCCAACTTTCAGTAACAAGAGGAATTTCCATCTTATATTTCTTCTTCTGCAAGCATTGCTCTCGCTGTGCCGTCACAGATATTTGAAAAGATGCATCAGAATCCTGGGTCAGAAGCCAAACTTCTCTTGAAATTTTTCCAGTTGGCCCTAACAGCAAGTTATGGAAGCCCTCCTTCAAAGCTCATGAGGATCAAAACACAGCCTACAAACAAGCTTAATTAAACTGTTAAGCTTCTATTCACATGACTGGGTGCAACTGCAGGATAATGCTCTTGGCTTGCTTAATTTTTTTATCCTCCATATTTTTCTTTTTACAAACACAGTGCCATGGGGTTGTTTCTTATTTTATTTAGAGATGCACTGATGTGAAGCAAGTCCTCAGTCTGATCAAAAATTGCTTCTAGTTATCCAGAGCCCAGTGGTATACACTTCATTGCTTGTCTTCTTCCTCTGGCTGATGATTCCCTTATGATAAGCAAAGGAATAGCTGTGGCCATGTCACTGGTTTTTTTTTTCCTGTTTACTTTAGTCTGTCTTTTGTCATTGTTATATAATTTAAGAGAAAAAAAAAAGCCATCAATAACAAAAAAACCAACCTCAAAAGACAAACACTCAGGAACACATGCACACTCATGTCTGATGTCTGACAACTAAGGCAAACTTAGTTTGCTTTTGGTTTAGTTTTTGTTTTTTTTTTCCCAGATATTAAAGCAATTAATTCCTCAAATGAATTCCTGGTGAGTCCTCAAAAAAGTTCCAGAGATCCTATCATGACAGGAACCCACAGCACCTTCTGTTATTAATGTTTAAGGAAGGTGTTTCCTTCACAAGGAGCACTTACTCCAGATCTTGACGACATCAGTTGTAAATGCAGCTTATTGGCGTCTTGAAGACACAACAGGAGATCATTTTTTAAAGTTCTTTGCCCTCAGGCCATCTGTCATTGAAGTCAGTGATATAGAGTATTTATAGAACTATACTTGTAATACCCAAGACACTGTAAGAAGGAAACTCAGCCATATAATACACTAATTTGATACCTAAAACAACCCCTTCATCCAAGCTTCATGACTGTTTAAAACCTTGAGGAAGACATTTATTCTTTTAAGACATGATAGATTATTTCCACTTACTTCTCGATTTGTCATTCTGCTATACTAACAGACAGCAACTGTAGCATTTTAACTTGATACAAGACAACTATCGCTGTCAAAGTACGATTAAAAGGCCAGTAAACAATGAAGTAATTATGGCAAAGATCCTCTGCCTCCAGGAATTTATTCTTTCTCCCCTTCAATCTCTGCTGATCTGAGAGGTCAGTGTCAAATAGTTCTTTCCAAATAACTCCCCAAATGCACTATAACCAACATAGCAAAAGCTTAGATCTGTATAATTTTGTGGCTCCTTGGAGTCAGAACTAAATATATTTTCTTCCCAAGACTCTGCAAACACCTACACAGAATTTTACAGCTTGCATGTGTCTCAAAGCTAGAAGTCAATTAACAGAAAGCTTAAACCAGAGTTTCTAGCTCTGGTCTGCTTCAGAGCCTGTAACTATTTCAACACCAAAGGCAAGGTCCAAGCTCCCTGTCTGATACGCAGTAGCTAACCTGAGGGATTAGACAGCCCTCAAGAAATTCTGTGAGCTCCAGCAGGGAGACTGAGCTGCCAAAACCTAATTCTAAAATACATCTTTGTTCCTTATGCTCCATGGGTGTCTAAATTATCAACTTTCTACTGCTAAGCTTGGGGCTGGGGTGAGAATTGAGAATGCATAATGAAACTATATGAAAAATAAGACCATGACAGAAACCTACAGAGAAAACCAAGTAAGTTTTGATTTCAGTGTTTCCTAGAGCTCAGAGAAGCTTATTTGTTAAATCCCAGCAATAAGCAATAGCATGTCTGTGGCAGCGCAGAAGCGAAGAGCGTGTGTATGTCTGGGGAAAGGGAGCTGGGCAGGTTCTCATTACACATCTTCTGTATCTGCTTCCTTCAGGGAATGTGCTCAAAGAGGCATTCTGGATTCATCTCAGAGAGATCATTCAACGGTAAAAGTAGCATCTATGCATGAAGAAGCCTGAATTTCCTGACAGATTAATGTACTATTTTCCATCTGAATAAGGGTGTATATCCTCAAAAGCCCCAATCAACTTTTCACCAGATTGCAATCACTTACACCAGAATGCAATCTGCCCCCCCAGTTTTCAATGCAGAGCTGCCACAATATTTTTTTCCTGGAAAAGAAAATCAGAATGTGCTTCTTCATTACTGAGATAGAGAGTAGCCTTAGGTCTTAGCGAAGCAGCACTAGCCCTGTTAAGTACCAAAAAGTACACACAGAAAACATTTCACTGAAGTTAAATCCTTGCCAAATACTTCACTCTCATCCTGACATATAGAGTTTAGTGAAAGCGAGGCTGCTTTAAACCCAAAAATCCTTGTTTCTACCAACCAGCAGGGATAATAGACACATGTAATTTCTTTCATATATTATCAAAAAAGTTTAACTCAAGTAAGTATTTAAGACTATGACTTTTAAACTCTCTTTCCTGACATGAAAGTTCAGTAATATACAGCATGGGGATATTTGGCATGAAATGAAAATGGCCGCAGATTTAATTAAAATGTAAGTTATTGTTAGCAAGAAAGGTCATGCTAAGAAAATGAAATTTCAGGAGTGTATTAGCAACAACACTCCAGTGTTATTTGCATGTAAAATATATATTTTGTACTTGACATTTAAAAGGAAATTGGAACTGTTTATAATGGATGCTTGAACACTTTTGTGTTCTTGTGCTGCTTTTGTTCACATTTTTGAGTAATTGGTCGGATCTCACATACAACAGTAGTTACATTTTATTCTCTGTGCCTGAACGCCTAACTGATCTGGGAATTAGTTCACAAAAGGTGATGTAAGTTGGAATAGAAAGCATGCTGCAGTATAATCCTTACATGAGTACAGCTTCAAATGAGCACAGATCTTAGTAAGAATTCCAAATTTGGGGATAATTAATCACCCACCTTATTTAGGAATATTTAGGGGGGGTTTGCCATTCTTCAGGTAGAGTCATTTTAATGGTGACCAAGACCCCAGCTCCATTTTGTTTATAGGGCACTCTAAGTGACTATGGAAAGGAGGCATATCTTTTCCTTTGAGAGAGAGCATGTTTTATGATCTGCTAATAAAAGTAACGGTGTGTCATACAAATCAGTTTAACTTCAGGGAAAGTAGGAGGTGAGGGGAAAACGCATTGACTTAATTGAAAGCATTTGTTTAAAATAAATCAATACAGTGGGTTGTAACTTGAAAGAACACTCTAAATATAACAACACCATGTTGTTGACTACAAAGAGGCGTCTGCTAAGTCAAAAGAGGTTTTTACCGATTTCTGTACTCCTGATAGTCCTGCAGAAGCAACATCATTGTGAACGATCTTCCAGATGCATCTTCTGCTTTATCAACAGAAGTCACCAACCTTCAGTGTGCTACAGAGGGGATCAGATGTTGCTGAGAACAGACACAGAAGAATAACAAGGAGCCAAGGAGATGCCATTTCGGTCTCCAGAATGCATATGGTCAGTAGAAACCCTTACAAACCCAATGCCAAGTGCCTGACTGGAAATAACATACATAGTCTGGGGGGCATTTACTTGTAAATTAAACAAACATCATAGTACAGATATCTCCCAGCACTCCATCACTCCACTGCTATGCAATCTCAGCTGTTCACAGTAGAAATGATGCTGTTACAGGGAACTAAAGTATTGGGCACACTGAGATGGCAAACCAGATTACCTAAGCAAGAATGTGCACAGAAGTTACACTAACTGCCTGTAAGAATGACTCATGAAGCTGAAAATAATATTGTGTATTAGCCTTTATCCTTTCCACCGCCACAGCAGAGAGGAACAGGACCACAAGTGAAGTACAGACACACACACTGCTGCTCTCGAGACCTTCCGAATGAAAAAAACCAGCCTTGAGTTGGAAGCAAGCCTTCCAGTATCAGCTGGAAAGGGTCAGCTGAAGAGGAAAATGGAGACAGAGACTCCCAGACATCGGCTTATGGCTGCATTAGAGAATGATTTACCCTCCAGGCTCGGACTTCTCTTAATACCTTGGAAGCTAGTGGAGAAAATCTCTCTAGCCTGTTTCCAGATCCCTGCATTTGCAGGAGCCTTTTTAGCTGTAAGCAGTACAGCAGGGTTGTGTTCAGTACTTCACTGAATCTAGAGTTTCCACCTCTGGATTAGGGTGAATTCTTTATTAAGAACCTTAAGAAAATGACAAAAAGTGCTCTGTATGCAAAAGTCAGAACGGATTATATTATCTGCTGTATGACAAGCAGCTCTAAATAATTGCTAACAGTCAACCTGCCATGGTTTTTTTTCTGCAAAGTCCCTTACATTCTTGCCAGCAGGTCAGCTTTTATTTCTAACACTAAGAGAAGCTTGTTTAACATCAACTAAGATGTTTTGGAGAAAGAATAGGAATGTATTTGATGGAAACAAAATAATAGGCTGTGGGGTTGTGTTGGATTCCGCAACATACAATGGTTTGTAAACTAAAGTGCTAGCCATAAATCTGATGATAATAAAATGGAAACACAACATTCACATCATCAATGTTTGTCATCATTCCTCTAATGCTCTTCAGTAATAAGCAATGCATAGGTTGTGCTTGAGTTCACCTGGAACAGGGGGATACAAAATATTTTATGCTTATTATAAACATCATTGTATAGCTTTTTTAGTGCTTTTTGGGATTTTAAATTGAGAAGAAAGATTAATTATTATGCTGGGGCTCTACAGCTAGTATTTGCCTTGGGCATCAATACTACTCCTGTCCCTCCCAGTCAAGCAATGCTTGTCCCCAAAATAAGTAGGAGACCCCTGACTTTAACTGGCCACATCACCATTTCAATCCAGTCGGCTGAAAGAATCATAGAATAGTTTGTGTGGGAAAAGACCTTAAAGATCAAATTCCAACCCCCCTGCCATTGGCAGGGACACCTTCCACTAAACCAGGTTGCTCAAAGCCCCACTCAACCCGATGTTGAACACCTCCAGGGATGGAACATCCACAGTTTCTTTAGGCAACCTGTTCCAGTACCTCGCCACGCTTCCTCATAAAGAATGTCTTTCTAATACCTATTCTAAATCCAACCTCTTTCAGTTTAAAACCATTACTCCTCATCTTATTGCTACACTCGCCGATAAAGAGTCTCTCCCCATCTTTCCTGTAGCCCCTCTAGGGACTGGAAGGGACTATAAGATCTCTCTGGAGTCTTTTCTTCTCCAGGCTGAACCTTGCCAGCATCTCCAAGATGAGGGGGCTCTATTCTGTCAGCCCAGGAGATCGACACATGCTCTGAACAGCTTCTCTGCACACAGCAGGAATACCTCTCTTCCCTCCTCTCATTGCTGGCTCTCCCACAGAGTCCCAGACAGAGGTTTAGCATGCCACACACAGAAAAAAAGTACAGTAAGTGATTCTACAGAGGAGAGATTGATATTGTAACTACAGTAAGTGACACCCACCTTTAGGTGCAGGAAGGACTGCATCTGCTGCAAGTTCAACTTGTAAAGTCAGAAGCAAAAGTAAAGGAGCAGGGTTACCAAATGCCCAAGCAGACCCAAAATGTCAAGATGAGGTTTTCTAATTGTGTAATTTAACCCTGATTTTCAAAATTGGCCATCTGATTTGTGCTCTAAAACAACTATTAGCATAAAAGCACAGTAATAAATCTGAATATTTTGCACCTACAGTTTTAGAGGTCAATCTTTTATGTATTAGTGCATTGTAAGTAGATATGCAAATTAAGCCTTAAAACTCAGTATCTGAAAAGAAAAGAGTTATCAAAAGCAATAGAAATAAAGGTGTCATGTAGTCAGGTTTCTTCCAAACCAGTCACAGATACAATAAACTCTGTTGGGACATCCTGGACAGATCTCTTCAGAATTGCAGAAAATTCCCCACTGCTGATGAAATGCCATTGTAATTAGCAAAGTGATCTTTTTAAAACTTGCTTTTAATCTATTCAGTAACTTGGTTTCATGCTATTTAAAAAGAATTTATGGTAATACCAAGTCAAAGACTTGACATACATCTAAACATATTGCAACGTAGTTTTCAGCAACATTTGTGAAGTCCAAAACATCAAGCTCCTTTGACAACCTGTAAGTTTTATAGTTATCAAATGACTCATTACCAATTATGCTTCCTTTTAATTCTTTAGCAGCTGATTCATGCAATGTTTTTCCCCGTGATCGATTTTAAATTCACTTGGATTACCATTAAGCCAGCTATCCTATCATTACCCATTTCATCCTACCTATCTTTTTAAAATACTGACAGTACATTAGCCTCTAATATGCAGAGAAAGCAGCTTTCATAGTCTGTCCTCACTGCAGCTAGGTTATGTAAACTTTTTCTGAACATAACAGGGTGATTTTATTTTCTATTTAGATCAATCACTGCGGTAACATAAAGTGGAGGTAATCTAATTTTTGTTACTAATATGAATTAAATTTCACTAATCACTATTATCTTAGTTATCTTCATTCACAGGCACAGTTTTCTGAAGCATATTGGGGGTTTTTTCCAAATAACTTTTTCTGAGATAACATAAATAATCTCCTTTCCTAAAGTTATTTAATCTTAGGCAAATGGGGTAAAGGAAAAATCTTGGATGTGCTAATTATAACTACACCTATGCTTGAATGTTACAGAATCACAGAATCACAGAATCACCGAATTGTACTGGTTGGAAGGGACCTCAGAGATCATCGAGTCCAACCACAAAAAAAAAAAAAAAAACAAAAAAAAAACCAAAAAAAACCCCACACCAGCTCCCACCACCTAAACACACAACAACAACCTCCAAACCAAAAAACCATCACCCACCCACACAGCACCCCACCACAAACCAGTAATCTTGGGCACTAGAGCATGCCCTGAAGAACCATGTCTACACGTTTCTTAAATACCTCCAGGGATGGTGACTCCCCCACCTCCCTGGGCAAGAAGTTAGAAGTTAGACGAAGTCTGTTTTCAAAGCATTTGGAAGTATTACATAGCTAAGATGAAAAGAGGATAAATACAGGGCTAAAGTCTTTATTTCTGCAGATCATGAGGGGAAAAAACCCAGTACTTGCCATATACACTTTTATAAACCCACAAAGTACTCAAATATCACAATAACAATTTTAAAAACTAAATTAAGTAGTTATCAATAAGAAAATCACTGTTAATAGGATATTATTATGCTTTTGAAAAAAGCTATATACATTGAATATTCATTCTGAGGTGAGTGCATCCTGCTTACTCTAAAACAAATGTTTCAAGGAGGAAAAATATAGGCTGTGCATAATAGGGTATTGGGGGAAAACACCACAACAGTATTTCATTTGTTATTCATTACTAAATGAGCAATGTAATATAAGATTCTGTATGAAGGGGAAGTGATACCTTTGAGTTTTGTCAACAGTCCTAACAGTATGCTGATTTAGGAGTGATCGAATGCCAGGTGACACCGGAGCATGTAACAGATTAATACTTAACCAAAGACAGAGGTGTGTTAGAATCATGCCAATCACTGAACATGGAAATTATTCTCTGTTTTTGTGGATACACGCAAATACAGTTTTTCAGCTTCCTTTAAAGAAAAAAAGGCTCAATAGACATACTGTAGGCTATTTATGCTGCTTGTTAACAGGATCCGTGCTGCAGGTGCATAATTGCCTAAAGCAATCAGTTCCAAATGAAATAAGGCAGTTTTACTGTTTGCTTCCTTTCTTCCTTTACCTCAACAGAAACCTTGCATTTACTTTTGTCCCAATGGGAGGAAAAACTGCTGCCAGCAACTCAGATGGGACTGAACTGATTAACTGATTAGCATCCTAGAGTAGAAGATTAGAAAATGAATTTTCTATTACGGAGCAATTGCTGTTGGAAAGTAATCTTGTTTATTAACTGCATTTTTATCTTCTCTGGAGGGTTCCTTGACATAAGATAATGGAATTTGCTCACTCTTTATTGTTTAAAACTATAATCATATCCAGAAAAGCAAGCATTTACTGTGTCATTAAACCAAGGTAGGGAAGACTGGCTTGAAGAGTTCTTGATGTCTTATGCACCTTTTTATCATTTCAATTAACATTGCCAAATGTTCTGTTTTATACTGCAGGCATAAATGAAGTTTTACAGGCTTTCTAGGTGTGTTTATATCCTAATTAATTCTAGCAACCGAGATTAGTAGCGAGAGTGAGACTACACATAGAAGGCACAGGAGTAGCTATTAAAGGGCAGGGCCATGAAAAGCGATTTAGTTGCCATTTACCCAGGGAAAGCTGCCCAAAGGTATTTGCAATATAGTGCCTGCACAACCTGTTTGCATAAGTTTATTATTTCCAAACATCAGTTTAAAACTCCCTGTCCTTTGACAAAGCAAAAACCGACCTGCACAAAACCATGTTTCTCTTTCCTTATTCTGTGTTGAGGGAATGATGCTGTATCAAAGACGCATCTTCCTAAAGCTAAGATTAATCATTTTTTTCCACGTAGCAGAATCATTCTGACCAAGATTTAGGATGCTTGTTTGTTTGTTCATCATTCTGCCTTTGCATGAGAAGATTTAGCACTGAGCTGAATCAACTGGAGCACATTGAGAGCACTTACCATTTCCTTATCATAAAAATGGTTGGCTCACTTGGATGTTTCCCATCTTTACTCCAGGTTTTCTTTCTCCTTTTTTCTTTCTACATTCTTAGGAGATCTAGAAAATGTTGTTGTCTTTCCCCCCCTGCCCTTGTACACCATCTGCAAACAGCACAATGTTCTGCATATGGTACATATACAGATTTGGTGATTTGGATGCAAGTTCAATCTGAGGGGGAAGATTGATTGATCTTAACATATTGGCAAGCCCTAGTCTCAGGCTACGAATAAAAACAGTATTTCTCAAGTCGTGCATTATTACTTTTCGTTTGTTTCTTATTGATTAACTGTCAAGAGTAAGATCTTGGTTTTTAAAACGAGGCAGCTGCGGTGGTCCTTTTTTTAAAAAAAAAGTGTATAAAACAGAATATATAACAGCAAAGGCCAAGGTAAAACTAGACAGTATTCAATGTGGCACTGCTGTGCGTTAAAATCTCTGCTCAGAATGACCTTGTAAAATATAGCACTAATTAATTTTTCCAAATCAAATGTTCATTCTAGTCTCAGGACAAGCTTTCCATTGCTCTTGTGGAAATTGCACAAAATGCAAAGCTTCTTCTCCTTTTTACTTCTTAGTTGTTGTTGTTATAAAATAGGAAATAGATTAACTATAGCAAGAAACAATACTTTGTTTTAAAACCACAAAGAATAAGAGAGCTTGTTTTTTTTTTTAAACAAACTGACCAAGTTAAACATATATTTGAAACTCTTCTTACACCTCAAAACAAAATCCCTGTCCCTTTAGTTCAAACCCTAAACTACAGTCCAGGTAAACCAAAAAAAAATTCTGTAGCTGACAATGAACGACAAGTACATACACTTTTGCTGAAAAGGGCTGAGATGGTTCTCGGAGCCAAAAAACCGTCAACCAAGGGAGCTCTAACCATGTGCCCAGATACAAAGCGGAAGACCGAGACCTATCATACCAAGGCCATGGCACAGTGAGGATGTAATAATCACTACTTGTACCCTAGCACCAGACCTTTCCTGATTGCAGGACCTGAATTATTCTTCTGCTTCCCTTGTGTCCCACCACACATTGACCTGCTCCCATGGGTGCCACTACAGACACTCCTTCACGTTTGAGCCATACAGCAACAGCGGCAGGAGCCACGGCTTAGTTTCTTTTCCCTGCCCTGTTGGTATCTGGTGGTCCCTTTGCAAGAAACCTCAAGGCCACTCCAGTTCGGGTATGGATGTAACAGCTTAGGAAGGCACATTTTCAACATCTGATAACAATAATAATACTGCACAACCTCCCTGTGCCTCACCCCTAAAAGGATCAGAGATGCAATGGACTCTAGAGACATTTTGATAAGCTGCAGTGCTGGAATAATGACTTCACAGTGAATGGTTCCTTCAAAGTCTTTTCCTACTTACCATTACTACCCATTCACAGAACAAGAGCTAATTGTTGGGTTTTTTCCATTTGGAGAATTATTTTTTTTTTTTGAGATTCTGCTCCTCTCCAATGCATAACAGCACAAAACCAAACAACCCCCCAAAATATAAAATTTAGCTGAAAGCTAAAATTCCAACATAATTTCAGTTAAGACAGTAAAAGCCTTCTCATTCATCAAAACCTAAACTTTTATATTACAATTAGAATCTTAATCACATAAAATTAGGTTAAAAAAACTTTAGATAAGTTCTGAACATTTCAAAAATATTAAAATACCTAGTTTCTACTATATTGAAAGGTTCATATAATTTTTTGTTTCACATATATATGTTAACAGCAGTTCTTGGAATTAACATTTTGTGGTTTTTTTCTTTTAATTATATGTCAATCATGCATTTATAGTTCACTGAACTAGATGAAGACTAAATAACTGATCTTGACAGTTTCTCTTTCAGGGTGCTGAGTGCCACTCCACAGCTTTTACAATAGAACACCACAACAAAAGATACACAGTGTAGATTATCTCAAAAGCACTGCACTCCACATTTGCTTTGTTGTAATTAAAATAACTTTGCAACTTTGCAACAAATATTTATAGAAGGTCTGAAATTCCCTGCATTGTATGCACAGAAGGAACGATAATGTCCTGTTTCCCCAGACTTTTCAACAACAAGCAAATACGGCTATTAAAAAATTGCTATTTTCTCTCCCCTCCTCACCAAGCTGTGGAATGAGTCCTGTGGCTTGAATGTGGTAGGCTTAGGAATCAAGAACAGTAATGACTGTTTTTTTCTTGCTGGAATAAATCTCCCTCATTTTAACTAAAAAACAGTTTTGAGACATATATTCTGTCTCAAAAGACTAGATTTTTTCAAATTAGTTAATTTAATATCTACCTAATTTGTTGATAATTAAAAACATATTTACCAAGTGATGCCCCTGAAAATTCATTCAGTAAGAGATACAAGTCAACCATTACCAAGAAGATTGCTTTGTTGTTTTAAAAAAAGTCTTTCAATTTCTCCACCTCTTTCCAATATGTACAATAACAATACCTATCACCATTCATTAACCATACAGAGAATACTTGAAATATTAATATGTTATTGTGGCTGTACAGCTGTATAATGTAAGAGTTAGTAAAGGTAATAAAATAGTGATTGTTTTCTATTTCATGTGGTAACAATGACAAATCATAAAGATCTGTCAAGAAATAATCAGAATACAACACTTTAGCTAAGAGAGCCAATGGCTTTTCACTTATAAGCTTCTGTAAGTTACTGGTTTTGTAGGCACTTCAGATATAAAACATCAGAATTAGATTTATTAAGCTAAGATGACAAGTTAATGCTCCTTTCCATGGGATTTAATCAAGAACTTTTGGTATAAATCAGCCCAGAAAATGTTCTCTTAATTATTAAAGCCACCCTGTGTATAAATAGTCTCTTTCTGAAATGTTATTTTTCAGCTCCTTCAACTCTGAAAATCAATACATGGGTTGAGAAACAGCTGTAGGCTGAAAAAGAGGTTCCCTCTTGCTAATCTATGGAAGGATTTATTTGGGGCAAACAAAAAACGGGTGTTGGCATTGGCCCTAATTTAGGAATGAATTATAGCACAGAGGATGCCAATATTTATTATCCAACCTTTTGTGAATTTTCTCTTAAGGATACATAAATATCCTATGTTTCTCTGATAGATCCTGTTACAGCTTTAAAGAAGATGTTGGCAGGCTGGTTGGTTTCCTCATTGTTTAATTCAATGACCATCACATCATATTTTTTTTCTCTTAACCCTTAAATAAATGCTGGAAAACCAGCAAGAACTGAAATTGATTTGAAATCTCATTCCCAGGACAACAAATGTCAAGCTAGGAGAGGAAATATTTATTGTAATTTATTTATAAAACAAATGTGCTTTAGAAGTAGCCATAGGCTGACTCTAATGACTTTGCAGGAACTATGCAGAAACCTAGTTGTTTATATTTATTTTTGCCATATAATGAAGGGGAAAAAAAATAGTAGTTTACCTATATATTCCTGGCAGATGCTGGTATTTACAGTATGTTACATTTAGCAGTAAAAGAAATCCCTGTCCTATGCTTTGTTAACACTTGCTCCAGCAGCTGGCCATAGCAGGTATGTAATGCCATGTCCTTCAGCCTAGCTATAGCACTGACCACATCTGCAAACCCACCAACCAGCCCAAGGAGGGATGCACCAGAGGCGAGACAGTGCCTTCGTAGAGAATTTCAAATGCTACTTCAGTGAAGTTTTATACAAGGTTTAAATGAGCTTCAGCAAGCTATTAGTACTATAAAGCATTTTATATTCTCTGCACAAGAAAGTTAATCCCAAAATCCTACATCCCAAAATCCATTAAAACCATCAGCTTCATGTCCCAGCAAAACCAATGAAAGGGCCCAAACATGTGCCCATCTTTGCCCATACACAGTCAAACACACAGATACACCACAGAGGACTTTCTGGTCTGCTCTTTATCCAGTGCAGGGAGCCAGAAAAGTGATGGTTCTTATAACTGCATGGACAATAATTCATTAACAGGGGTCATTTACTTCAATAAGCAGAGAATTTTTTCAGAACACACTTTGTGTTTGTCACATGCTCTAACTGTTTGATGTTTTCAGGAGAACTCAAAGAAACTTCTGTGGGCTCTGGTCCTGACAGTTATTAACATGCAAATGTGCACAGTAGATCTCAACAGGAGAGCTTGAGACTGTCTCTCATAGAGAAGCCCAATGACAATAACAGGTTTTGGAGACTACCAAAATGCAGGTGTACAAACAAGAGTATCCCAAGCATAATCCAAACCACAGCAACATGCTTTGACGTAAAAGCTGCTTTTCCCTGGACTCACAGTGTGGCCTGGGGTAAAAACCGTCCTTAAAATGCCACAGATTCACTCATGTTTGTAAACTAACCAAATATGGGTAACTGAGATGCTTTATTATCTGCTGAAAAAAGATTAACATTTTAAACTGCTGATCCACGACATCCTTTGGCAATGCAAACTTGTATAAGACTCAGCTCAGCTGGTCTATTTTTATTCTGGCTTACCCATTCTCTCCAGCCCTGTAACACTGAAGAAGAGTTGCAACAATGAACTCAACAGTGATGCAGTTATTCTTCCATTCTCCAAATGTCTTTGGAAAATGTTCAGTTGAATGTCTCCTTTTTTATCACCGTTTCACTCTAAAAAGCCTACTGACCTCTCTGTAGTTCTCAGGTTTTTTTGCCTGGTAAGCTACAGGTAATTCATTTTCCTTTGCAATTTTGACTGTGTCTCCCCCTGAGTACAAGAAAAGACTCTATTCTACTTGCAATCAAAAGACAATGCTTTTCATACATACAAAGCATTTGCAAATGCTGCAATATGATTTAACATTTTAATGGACAGTGAATGATGGATACATAATACTCATTCTACCCTTTGTTCCATATATTCTGCAGGTTGTACTATTAACTGTCATTTATCAAAGACGTAAAGAGTATGTTTTCTTTCTCTGTATGTACAAGAAACAACAGTTAAACTACTTGAGGCTTTTTTTCAGGTTAGAACACTTTACTGTACTTTTCCACAATGTGTACTTAGTTTTTTTTTTTAATAATGGTAATGTAATGACACTTGATTAAAAACAAACAAAACTGATTAGGCAAAAGCTCTTCTACAATCCCAAATGCAATCCTCATCAGTTTGCTTTCCTAATACCAAGACTGGCTCTTAATATCTACCATCTGCTTTAAAAAAAAAAAAAAAAAAAGCCTTCATAATTTCCCCATAAACGTCATTTTTATTGTTTGTGCTTTCCTCATAAGGAAAAGGCAAGATATTTGGAAGTTTTTAAATGCATTAGAAATTTGTTTTTAGGAGTTATGAGGTTTGTTCCTGCCTATCCAGCAACACTTTTGACAGTTAAGTTCTAAGCGCTGCTGGGGGTTACAAGGCCGGCCACTCTGCATAACACCACAATTCAACAGTTTAATATATATTTCTGTTAGTAAAAGCAAATCAAGCTTTATTTCTATGAACTCAAGAAATTTCCTAAAGGTCAACGTTACTCTTTTTGTAATGAGGTCATCTATTATGTTATATTGACTCCAGCTGCTTCGGGAATAATTCGCTTACCTCCTTTTTCTATTTCAGTAGAGCAGTTAAATTAAAAAGTATGACCTGCTCATTGAAAGAAAACCAGTGAGAAGGACAGTACTGCTCCTCATCTCCCTGCCCGAACAGGTTCTTCCTGGCATTACTGCATGGGGGCTGAGTGTTACGTGCACTTTTCTATTTCAGATCCACAAAACAGTTGCCCGATTCATGGACCAGGAAGCACATAATGACCAGCAGATCACAGGCAAGCATAGCAAGAGCCTTGATGAGGAAAGTAAGAGTCTTTACAAACAAAATTAAACATGTTTTGCAGAATGAAGGCAAAAGTTTAGTTCAATTTTCCAACTCCTAACAGTGAGAACTGTGCTTTTACAGGAGAAATGAAATAAGAACCAACAATCATTCAAATGAAGTTGCTGCCAGGTGTTCAGCACTTGGAGGAAGACACCTTTCCTCTGCACCCCCTCTCTTGCCAACTATCTGTAATTGAAACCTGTGCTTCATACTTGTTTCATTTCATAAACAATTTCCTTTATGTTTTGCTCTTTCTCCCCCCTCCTGCAAACAAAACAGTTAAATTTACCACGGAGAGAAGACACCAATTAACTGATCTTTCTCAAGAGTTCGTTTCTATCAATAGCAAGCTATTAGCCAAGTCATTGCCAGCCAGTGAAAAGAGGTAGACATTAATACTGTGCCATTAGTATGCTCCTTAAGTACAGTGGAAATGTCACCTATGGTTGGAAAAGCAGCAGCGAAAAAAGAAAAAGAAAAAGAAAAAGAAGAGTGACATTTCTGATGAAAGGAAACAAAGGAAATTGCTCCTTTACCTGAAAGCACAAACTTTTCAGGTAAATTTAGGCTTATATATAGAAAAGCGAAGGGCAAAAGCCAGAGGGGAAAATGCCAGCTGTGCCACTCTTCTCCCAATCTTGCCTTGAACGTCTTAAGAAGTAAGACTAACATTCAACTAAAATTCCTGTTGTTGGAAATCAATTGTTACAATTAGTATTGAAAGAACTTCACCTACATAACCAAACAGTAGATGCATACCATCCAGGAAAAAATATTTAGGTAAAATGCAAATCATACAGTAAAATAAATTGCTAAATCAAATTTAATGATATTGAGGACAAAAGTGCTACTAAGTTGAAATCCATTACGTCTTGCCATTTGTCTCCATTACTTGCCTTCAAACACATTGAATCCTACAGCCAGGATTCTCATTTCTTGAGGCACTCTTTAGGTACGGTATCTGTACTTGTGACCCAGAGCGTAAAATGTTATCAGATTTCCTCTGATTTACTACAGTTAGTACTCTAATAGTTGGACTTCATTACAGGTCTTATTGTCAAAAGACAACTCTTACCTTCTTTCCCTTTCATTTTCCCCTCACTTTTTTTATGACTAATGAAACAATGTAAGGAATACAAGCAAAATATCAGCTATAAGAGTAAGAATCTCACTTTTTCCCTGATATTTCCCTAATTGTATTTGAGTATGCGTAACATGCAACACTTAACAGCAGAAAAATGATGCAAATTTTTGGTTAATGTCACTCAGAAATTATTTGAAAACGTAAGCAAAAGCCTTGAAGATAACAAAAAAAAAAAGTGAAGGCTTGTCAACTAGTTTTAAAGCACATGTTTTTCTGCTTAGATGTATTTGTTTCCTTGAGAGTAGCTGTTTTTCTGCACTAGAGTGGAGGGGCTAGAGATCTATTTTCCCCTCCCTATCCCTTCTGAATTCTCTTTTGAGCAGCAGCCATTCCTCCAAAGCGCAGGAGTTGAGATGACACCATCATGGCACCAGTGTCATTACTGTTGTGCTGTCACTCTCAGCCATCAGGTTCTTCCTCAGCTGTTACCATCATCTGGAAAGTATTACTGTATTTATTTGAATTTACACACCTTTTTGTAGTTTTAAGTGCTTATTAATTTGTTTAATCTATAAATCAAATATTACCTTGTTTTTGTACCTAAATACTAAAAGCTGAAATATGCCTCTACCGTCACAAAGCTGCTTCTGAACAATGAGATGCCTTTTCCCAGCCACCACAATCTGGCATCCAATGATCTCTGCAAGTTGCACATTTAATTAGTCTGAGAAACTCATTAAGGTATCTGGAATATTAAGATGATAGCATTGTTCTAAATAGCACCATACACAATCTAATATGGCAGATGGCACAGACTGCTGACACCTGTGCTGGTTTGCTATCTTGCTGACAGATACAAACAGTGAGCAGTATAATTGTAACATACATAATCATAAAAAAGGATCTGAAAATAAAACACCCATCAAATCTTCAGTTTTCTGGATGCCTGTTTGTTCATAAAGAAGCATTTTGTATTCAATCACTGAATATGAAACAAGAGATGCACAGGTTGAGGTTTTGGTTTTATTTCTTTGAATGCCACTTAGGTTTTTATGCACCATTCTACTTGGGAGCCAACTGTATTTTTCCTTCTGTGGAAGTGACAACGCAGTGCTATTGGGGTCATGGGAAACTTTATTCCTCCTCACCTGAACGCTCAGATGACATACTCACTTTTGCTCCTCATTAGTCCAGACTCAGAGAGCACTTTCAACGCTCCGGGGGATATGATTAAAAATGGACAAGCCTTACGACGCCACAGCTTGCAACTACTTTACCTCTACTGATAACACTGATGTGATGGGAACTCTATTTCTCTTTAGCAAATTGTAAGATATTTTTAGGTTTTAAAGTGATACGCAAAACCCAACAAACCCAAAGGTAATTAGGAAATCGCACAGTGAAATGGTGTGCCTGAGATCACATCAAGTATAGAGAAAACCGTCATTTCATATTTAAGGTTTCTTATTTGCTTTGGCTTGAGATGGAAAGTAGAAGACAAGAGATGACTTAGTTGACACAAGAGCAAAAAAAAAGTTCTGGGTTCTCTGTATGTTCTGCGAAAAACAGTATTTTGTTTGCACACGTCAGTACTACTGGTAGACAACAACATAGTATCCATTCACAGAAAAGGAAAGGGAGAGAAAAAAAGAAAATATTTGTGTTACATTCAGCTTCTAAAAAGCAGCTATACCAACAAACATTTTTCCAATACCTAATCCACTGTACTGGGGTATGGCAGGGCTGAGGAAGTGATAAAAAAGTCTTCCTCATCAAGCCTCCTTAGCATACCAAGAATACCACACTTCCTTTTGATTTGCTTTTAGCTAAAATAATAGAAAAATGATAGTTGGTAATATGCCTGAGGACTGCTTCAGTGTCCAATCTATCACCCTGGAGGGTTGTTTATTGAAGAACCTGAAGAAATGTCATTCAAAAAAGTGAGGTAAAACTAATCTGTGCTTCCTGGGATACATTTTTTATCATCCAGGTTATTATTGCAAAGATGAAAGGGAGCACTGTTCTCACAGAGAACTTCGAGTAATAAAAAGTTTCTCCCCTGGACCACTAGTCTTATTTAGTGAAATTACAGTTTGCAGTTG
This sequence comes from Calidris pugnax, assembly GCF_001431845.1. Classification (NCBI taxonomy): domain Eukaryota; kingdom Metazoa; phylum Chordata; class Aves; order Charadriiformes; family Scolopacidae; genus Calidris; species Calidris pugnax. Next base: position 16,098,921 of record NW_015090920.1, read on the forward strand.
ACCTTTTAAAACCCATTCACATAATTTTACATAGAATTGTTCAAGAAGCTCAGATTGCTGTAGGTAGCTTTGTGAGAAAGTAAACTGCAAGCTGTATTGCTACAGTGTTGGGGGTTTCTTTTTCATTATTGAAATAAGCCTGGATGCATTCCACCGATCAATGCTGAAAATTAATTTCTTGTATTTCCTGGCATAAATATGTCTCATCAGCACTGACTTTTTGTACCATAACCCCAAAAGGGCAAAGCACGCCAGCCGATGCATGCTGACAGATTTGCAATTATTGGCAACCAATGTAATACCACCGTGTTTTCTGAAAGCCTGCATTTTCAGAAAACTATGAATATATATAATATGTGTGGCCATTACCTCTTGTGGCATTAATGCCACATTATCCATTTCTTCAGCTTGATCTTTCATCTTCAGGTCAGAGGTTAGACTGACCAGACTACAACTTTTCTATTATTAAGTATTCTTTCACACCAAGAAAGACATTTTCCCTGCCCTGTGTGTCAGAGAAACTGTCCTTTAGTGAAGAATAGTCTTACAGAGAACACAGCGATATGCTTAGGAGAAAACTAATGTTATATTTTCTTTTCATGAGAAGAAATTAAACAGTTCACAGCACAACACATTCTAAACTAAGAAAATAAAGTGCTATAAAAATACTAAATTACTCTTCTGATACTAGTTTTTATTTTTCTGTTAAAGCAATACCTATTTATTAAGAGCCCATAGAGATCGTCCACTTGGTTAACTTAATAATATATAGGTAATGCTAATCTTGCAACTCAGTTTCCATATTTTGTTAGTGAAGCAGAAGTACGCACACCCTATTAGAAGATGTTTTAAATAATATAGGATTTTTTCAACGGAGGCACACAAAGAAAATAAGTATTCAATATGAAATGCTTTATCAGTTCCAAGAAGATCTTTACAAATATAAGTGAGGCTTGGTCTCTTGCAATAAATCTCTTAATTAAGCAAAATAAAAACAATTGGTCAGATACTATATCTGGCCAACTGTCTGTCATATCTCTGCTATCACACTTCTGACTCTAGTCCACAATTTTTTCCCATTCCAGGACAAGTCTTATTAAACTTTGGCTCAATAACATTTTCTCATGAACTTTCCCCAACATAAGACATTATTTATTTTGATCAGATGTACAGAGGGAAGGAGAGAGAGGGAAGTTGCCAAGAAACTAAGTGAAAACAAAAAAACCTAAGCTCTCCTCAGACATAAATTCATATTAAGCTTTGTACCCAGGGGAAAAGGAGAGTCTGAAAGACTGCAGAAGAGCAAAGCATATGAAGAAAAGAAACAGTCTGTTTCTTCTTCCAAACCAAAATAAGATAATTCACAATTATCAATGCTCTTCTGAAAACAGTTTCAATACATATGCTTCAGTCAGATTAGGCAGTTTCTTAGCACAAATTTGTGCTGCTCTATTTGATACAACCAAACACAGATGAGATTTTTCCTGTTAGAGTGCATTTGTCGGTTATAATGTAAAATGCGTTATTTCCTGAGAAAGCCATGTCCTTATAATACAACATAGTGAAAAAAGATTGAGGAGAAAAAGTAGGACTGAGAAAAGTGGTTCTTTAAATATTTACAGATTTGGTTACAAATGATCTGCAGCTTGGCAGATGGGTGTGTCATAATCATACTTCCATCATTTTATTAATTTGTTATTACACACTTTGTTTGAGGACTTTGAGTCTCATGGCTCAAATGAATTTTATTTTTAGGAGTGGTAGATAAATGAGTTGTCCCCTTTACCACAGCCTACCCTCACCATTGCAGGTCCTTAATCCTGGGTAGATTGCCGCTGGTGGGCCTGCTTGCATGGGGGCTGCATTTATCATTGTTACAGAAAGGCTTTTGCTGCTCATCAACTTTAAAGAGTAAAATGAACCAGCAAAGATTTCATTTTATTTTTCTATTTTGCCAGCAGTTCCATCAAACTTGACTAAAACCAGCCTGGACAAGCAACTACCTAGTATCAGTGTTTCTTAGCTGTAGACACACATTGAAGAAAAATTAGTGGTGAAATCAGTGGTGAACAAAGAGACTTGATGAAAGGGGTAGAAAAACATACCCCACAAGAGAAAAAACTTACAGGGTTTCAATTTTGATAAACATCAAAGGAAAATAAAGCAACGAAAGACCAGATAACTCGCTATGGTCTAGTCCTAGCTATATGTTCTCTATCCATAAGTTGTGCAGCTATTTTATTTTTCACATATAGATCCTATTCTGTTAGGACTACTCTCTTAGCTAGGAACATTTCAATTTAAAAATTACATATATTTTTAAGAAGAATTTCAATAGTAAGAATTTCCAATTTAACGTGAATTTATTTTGGGGTACCATTTGCTCCATAAAGGTTACCTAAAGTCATCCAATCTTTAAAAATAATAATAATAAACTTTAAGTGGCTACCATACTAAGGTGGATTTTTGCTTGTGAGAGCTGCTTTAATTATTAGCTGTCCTTCCAATGAAGCCGATTGCAGAAGATGATGTTAGGCACATGCTTGAGGTGAGGGCAAAAATCAGCAGTATGCTATTAGCCCCCTCCTCTGTCATATTTCTTTAATGTCTATATTTCCATTTAAAAACACATTTTCATTCCAGGTTGGTAGACCGGACAATTAATCCCCAGGCGTTTGCAAAGGATCTCAATTTTACAGCAGGACGTCCGTTTATATTAGTTTTTGGAATGTGAATGCTCTCTGGATAGCCAATTCCATTCTCAGCACTTCAGTAGGAGATTCAGCAAAAGAAGATTATATTTGAACTTAGCCTAGCGGGAAGCTCCTAGCACTGTATTTTGGACTTTCCCTCTGGTCTTTCTAGTCTCTTGCCAACTAATCACTTGAATGAGTGACAAATTGCTGAAGACTATTGGAGTTTTTTGGTAACAGTTTTCAGTGTTACAAAGTTTATAAGGTTTTGGTTTTATGGGGAGTTTTTTTGTGTGTGTGTTTTTTTTTTTTTTTTAATCACCTCTTTCCAAGAGTAATCAGAGATACAGCATTGGTTTATGAATGTACCATTTCAGTTCCAATTTGTAGGAATATTTATACACCTCTCACCCCATATCAGTGGTTAAAGCCTCGACCTTCACCAATTTCATGGAAATGTTACAGGGTGCTATTATTTGTAGAACTACAAAGTCACTGTGGGACTTACAACACCCTATTCTCCCACCTTTAAAAAAAGTTTTGCTGTCCAAGTTGCTGCTGCTCAAATGAAGATGAGATTCAAGATACAGAGAGGTAACAGTGTCACACAAGTCACCAAGCTGCTGGTACCACTTCCATGTATTTGCCAAAAGAGGTTTCCAGTCTGTAAGGCATATCAGTTTGCTGTCACTTCAGCAAAATTCAAGCAGGTAAAAAGGCCAGAAAACTTTCTTTAGGAAATGCAATTTTCATTTCCAAAGAATTACGGTTTTGTGGGCATACTGTCTTTCTCAGCCCATGCTTTTAAAACCACCAGAGCCTGAAAGAACTTTTCAGATAATCTAACATCAACCTAAAAGCAGGCAGGGCTAGCCTACTTGGAAAATGAAACTCTGAAGAAAACTGCCCTCTGCATTACCCACACACCGTAAAAATTCACCCTGCTATTAACATCAGTGTGTTTGCCTGAATTTGACATTCTGGGGCTGTGGTTTTATTTGTTTTTTAATGGATAACTATTGAGTTTTGAAATCTATTTTAATTTATTTCTTAACTCCCCAAGATATAATTTAATGTGCTCAACATCACCTATGTTATTCACTTTGTACTTCAATTTTCTGATTAGGAAAGCCCTGACAGGGCAATACAACAGCTAAATACCAAGGAAATCATCAATCAAGAATCCGAAATACTATCAGATGTGGCTCCTGCCCTATTCATTTCCCACATCACCTGTCTCTGAACACAGCACTACCTACAACTGCTGGAACAGCACAACCTGCAGCTGATGAGGGTATTTTTTTTTAAGGTAATGCATTTGAACTAAAGTAAATTACATGGTTCATTTACGATCTATTTACTTGTTAAGTGACTCAGTCCAAATCCTTTCACATTTTAATTTTCATCAGAGTGATGCAGTGCCTGGGTATTCTTTACTTTCAGGGAGGTTTAAAATTGAGTCATAGAACTAAATGGTGTACAATACTGATCGCCTATAAACAAGCTTTCCTGTATGATTCACACACACCATTCACATATCTGGATTGGCACTGGTAAATTAACATGCATTTACAAAATGATGTGTTTACTCCTGGAAAGCTGGGGGGTGGGGGGATTGGGGGAAGAAAAAAAAAAAATCATTAAACCGCCAGGGTACAAACTTCTTCCCTGGATGATTTCAAGTCATCCAATCCGCTAGCCAAATTGTTCATTTATATAGGTTTAAAAGACACTGTGCTTTTATAGACTGAGTACATCATTGTAACTCTGTCAGAGTTACATACATGTACTTACGTGTGCATCTATTTATAACGACCAAAACAAACAAAAAGGAAGGAACAACATTTACTAAGTGCCTGCTCAACACAAAAACTAGCCTGAAACCACTGAAGCACTCTGTGGGCTGTGCAATTCACATTCTTGGTAATAATTGAAAAAAAAAATAAAAAATATATTTTTTCAGTTATTTCAGACTTAAGGAATTAGTTATTATATCACCACTTTTGTTTCTTTATTCTTAGATGCAGAATATTAATAGCTCATTAACAAGCTGTAAACATCCATTGTGGCAAAATGTAAGTAATTCATATAGGGACAAAGCATAAAGTGGGTTGTAACCAGATTTTGGGGAGGTGGGTGAGAGAAGCTTTTCCCAACCTGTAAAGAACAGATGAGTGTGTGTTGGATATGAAATTAAATTGCAAATCTTAGTGGGGTTTATTATTAGCAAGAGGACTGGGTTTATTTTTTGACAAAACGTGGTGGGGAGAAAAAGCAAGAGAAGTGAAGGAATACAGCCTGAGATTCAGACACCAATATGTATTTTAATGAAAGAACCATATGAACCTGAAAGCAAAATGTAGCACCCTTCCAGGGCAAGCACTTTAGTCTTTTGCTGCCAGCCAAAGACTCACACATTAGAGCCTAAAACCAGGACATCTTCTAATCACTTCTTCAACCAGCTTTTCACCCAACTGCCTTAAAAAAGGCACAAAAACCACCACAAAATACACACTTGAATTCCAAAAAAAGGATTCAGGCTTGCATGATATAAGAGGATAGACAAGGGAGCACGGCAGCATTGGCTGGGGACAAAATAGAGCCTATCCTGCAGGTAAAACCATTTGTAAGATGCTATTGGAATGGTAAATATGAGAACTGAGGAAAATCGACTCCTGTTCCAGTATTCCTTTTGAAAAGGAACTTAAAACTCTGTCTTGTATATTTTTTTCATTTTACAGTGTCACCCTTTCCATTTTAAAATAAAAAGTAAAGCACAAAGACCAAAAAACTGCTGGTAAAGGTCAAATAAAGCAGAACTTATTTCTAATGAAAAGTCCGGGAATATTCACTGCTGTGTTTCACCAAGAAAACAGAGACCAAAGGAGAGTTATTTCATGTAAGAAAAAAAAATAAAACCACAAAATACCTTCTCCAAACATTATAGCTTAAAAATCCTTGCCCTGAAGATGTACTATACCAACAGCATTTAGATTTTAGGGAAAATGGAAGGAAAAGTTGACCTTGCGGTCATTAGTCAAATGTATTTAACTAGTACGTATAGAAATGCTTCTGCAATCACAGAACAAATGAATTAAGGTATCTCAGTTTTTTTCTTCTGTCCAACAAATGTGTTTTAGAAATCAGCCAAAATTTAAGACTAGGATTTAGGTAACAGATCTCTAGGCTGCCCTGAGAAACATCAGCTGTAGTCCTTACCTCCAGGCAGCTGCTTCCCACTTTCATCCACCACAAGACTACAGCTGGCAATTTAAAATTACCAGTAACTGGTGTCTATACACCTTAAAACCTCCGTGGTATGAAATGAAGCAGTCCAAAGGTGGTAGAAAGCAAATCATTCCCACAGAAGGGGAGGCAGCTGGGTAACCAGCTGAAGTCTGGGATCAGGGCAGCACAAGAGAAGGCAGCCCGCTAGAAACTTCAGCGTTTAGAGCACTACACCTGTTCCATCTCCCCTTTCCCATCTTCTGGCTTACCTTTGTGGTTTGCTACTAAGGAATCGGATGGGTTGGTTTGGGGTTGGTTTTTTTTTTTAAATGCCGGACATATCGAAAGTCTTATTTTAATCAGGCCTTCAGGGTATAGTTACACTAATAATTGCATCCTCCCAGCTATCAGGAACATCTTATTTGAAATTGAGACATCATACCATGCTTAAACAAAGGACTGGAATTCACTAGTTCCCTGAAACACGGAGCCTCAGAACTTCACAGGTCACGCTAATGTGATTGAAATCCCTTGTCTGCAAGGAGGAACAAAAGCTCTTCTGACTGATTTTGCTTTCAGTCTTCATATCATTTTAGTTTCTATGTCTCCTAGGCAATTTTCCTTTAGCCAAGAGAGATTCTGTCACTCAAATATGCTTGTGGGACTTCATACAACTCGTATTGACTAAAGAAATTACCAGTATTCTTGGAATTGCAAGGGTTTGGTAAGCCAACTAATCATTGGACTCAAGTTGAAATAATTTGCTTTTTTAGCAATTAAGTGACCTGAGTCATTAAAGAGAAGTCACAAAGACAAGTGAAGTTTTATCCAATACGTTTCCAGAAATTATTTGCATTGAAATATTTTAAATTATCAACTTTGGTACCTAAATATTTAAGGTATTTATACCTAAATTATTTTTACTGCAACGTCAATGCCTTTAAAAAAAAAAAAGAAAAAGGAAAAAAATCCTAAAATATTTCTTCTATAGTATCAACTATTTATTTCTTCAACTGACAACAGAAACAAATGGATAAAAACAACGGATGTTTTCCATGGGAAAACAAAGACCTTAGAATAAACTTGTTAAAAATCTATTAAAAAAAACCAGGTTTGTCCCTTCCATAGTGTACACTAAGACAAACAGTAAAGATTTTCATATTCCAATCTGAGTCCTACTTGACAGTTTGTTGATCATACAACTATTTTCTTACTCCAGTAATTTTTGTATACAGTTCTCATTTAAGTGAGTTCAGCAAGAGGCTTCACACAGTCCCAGACTGTGTACTGAGAGCTACAAAGGGACCGTGCCTGTGGGACACTTCGTCTCTCAGTGAGAGGAGAAGACTGGAAACGCAAGAGCTAAATTAATTCTGCTCATTAACAAACCTTGAACACGGACCTTGTATAACACAAGAAAAAATAATGTGCCAGGCTCTCATACAGTATAGTATTGCAATATATGGTATTTTAGGAGGTTTAGTGTTTATATTAATGTTTACGGATTACCACATTCAGCAGTAGCCTACCTCAATGGTTTTCTTGAACCAGCTCTGCTCTACATCATAATACATCAGGAGTGCTGGTTTGGATAAGCATTATTGAGTATTTTGCACAGTTAATGCTGCTCCTGTATCCAACAGCTGCTATGTTACCGCCCTCTATTCCCTTAGTTGAACTAAAAACTTTTTAATGTATTAAAATGTGGTAAAAGTAATGTAGTAAAAATGAATTATTTAAAAAGGGAACTGATTTAATTATTCTGGTTAAAATACAATGGGCAATCAGCAGTGGCTTACTTCCATCTACTTGACATTGTTGAGGATGCCTCCAGAAGTGAAAGCAAGATCTAAGTAAATGCAGCAACAACAAAAAAGATTCTACCATTCACATCCTTCATTAGTTCCTAGGAGAAAGAACTGCTTGAGCATCTTAAGCATATAAACTTGATGTACACAGAGGGACTTAAAGGGAACAATCCCTACTGACTGACGTACAAATACTGAAAAGTTCAGCAGTGCTCGAAGTCAGCAATCAAATTCTCTCCCCTGCCAAACTTCTCCCTGAGCATTCAAAATAAAAGGGAAATTGTAAAACACACGGCTTCAGATTTGGAGAACACCCTGTTATCTGGCAATCTACACACAATTTGTCTGGACTAACAACTGACAAACAAAGTCCTGCTCCACTGAAAACAGAGCATCTCCACAAGAATATGCCAGTCTGAATGAAATCTCAAAAGAAAAAAAAAAAATAGGGAAGCTCTTTCTTTGTATGTCCAGGGAGTTATTTTTATGGAAAGGACATAGTGAAAGCAAGAGATGGCATCAAAGAGTAGATAGTCTGATGCTTTAAGTAACCATTTGAGATGTGGGAGAGGTATTTCAGCTTCTTGTTCCTCCTGAATCAAAACAGGGCATCCTGGCAGCAGTCATAACCACTAACTACCCTTCTCTCTCTTTTGTTTTACAAAGAGCATTGATAGAAGCATAAAAAATATGGTTTAAATCAACAGCTTCTGCCTGCTTTTGAAAACGACTATTGCAATATCTTTCTCTGGAGCTTCATATTTATAAACTTTGTTAATTTCTTTTTTAATTTATTTGGTAAAATTCCCCTCCCAGGAGGTGGGGTAGGGGTATTTTGGGTTGTCTTTGCTAGTAAACTCTTTCACAACTGAAACTCTCTATTGTTTTTTTTATTTTAAAGGATACTTATTCTTAATAAAAATCTATTATTCATGTATGAACCCTTAAAAGAACACCACTAAGTCAATTCACATTAGCTTAACCCCAGTGCATGCAATTTGAACACTTCAATATTCATATTAGCTATTAAGAACAGACAGTATTTCTGCCATTTTATATTGGTGTACTTGCATAGTAGTCAAGATGCTTTAGCAAACTGTTTTATCTAGTAATCGCATGGCTTCAGAATTAGAGTGAAAATTATGTACCTGGTAAAGTGTGTAATAAGACACGTTTATGTTTTAGTTTTATTAAGGCATATTTTCCACGGAGTTGAATATTCTATTTTTTCATGGGAATAATGTTTCACAGCTATCAAGAAAAATATTTGTTATGAGCACTGTGGTGTATGAACTGTCATAATATATATGGTTATTTTCACATTTAAACCTAAGCCTTTTCCTGTACTTCTTAGTCATAACATTATTTGCAGATTTGAGGATGCTCCACTTTATAGCACACACCAATCTCTACATATCCCCAGCTCCTCACTATTTCCAGATACCAGCTCCCTCATGCTTTCTCAGAAAGAGGGAGAAGAGTATATTTCTTGCAAACAGCATGAATACATTCTGATAGAGCTGCAGCAGCCAGGGGGCACATGAAAATAAAAGGATATTCCAGTGGCTATCTTGAAATATTAGAGCATATTTGCCTCATGTTTAATTACCAATTTCAAACTTTTAAGTAGTAAAACAATCTGCATACATCAGAGCATTGTGCAAACTACTCACTAGTTAGTCAGGTATTTGGACGAAAATATTTTGTAGGAAAACCCATGCCTGTGTTTTTTGCCAAGCACTGTTTACTCATTGTGCTCAAGAAATCATTATGAGTTTGCAAAGCAGTTGGCAAAAACAAGACAACTCAATATTTGTACCTTTTGTGTGCGTGCATGCACTTATCCTCCCTCCATATCTTCAGTTCTCCCTTACACTGCCTGAAAAACATGCAGGAGTAAGCAGCCTTAGAAATCTCAGCTGGAGCTTCAAATACAGATGGACTCAGGAGATACAGAGCATTTTGACCTGAATAGCCAGCTAACACAGGAAAACTAAGCTTAACCAGTTCTTTGGTAAAGTTTTAGAACACCCAAAGACGTCACCATGCTTAATCACACATGCATATCATGCACACACACGGGCTAAAGGAAAATCCTGCTATACTGAGCAGAGGAAAAAACAACAGGAATTACTAACTGAATTATAACTACAAATCATGCATAGATGGTTTTTAATCCCAAAATGTTATTTTTCTCTTCTGCAATAAAGCTAGCGCCTATGTATGATTTTCCTTTCATTGCTCCTCGACATCCATGAACTCCTTTTTTCTTTCTAAATGAATCTCAACCATACAACCGTGCATCCATCTTTATCTGGGATAACAAAGCCTGTTTGTACAAAGTTGGCAATATTTTTAGCTGTTTGCAGTGACAGAAGAATATAGTCCTTTCCTGCCTAACAGCATTTTCCACTTTTATAGTACATCATAGCAGAAGGTGGGGGGGGGGTGTGTGTGAAAAAAACCACACCAAAACCTATAGGAGGGACACAAGCTTTACAGCTGTTGTCCTGTTTGCAATACAGATGCCTCTTCCCTGCTGCTCTACCTAATGTGAGCAGCATGTTTCTTGGTAGTAAACTGTTGAGAAGTCAGCCTGTGCAATGTCTGGGTAAGGTAAGCTGGTGAGGACTGCTGGCAACAGGTCTGGCAGGTCAGCTCTTTGCTTAGCAGCACATCCCACCTGCCCCAGGGTGGTGGGATGCCTTCAATTCCTGTGCATCAGACATTTCTATCCTTCCCTCCACTTCTTAGAATCATAGAATCGTGTTGGTTGGAAGAGACTAAGATCATCAAGCCCAACCATTAGCCCAGAGCTGCCAAGTTACCACTAAACCATGTCCTTTAACACCACATCTACAATGTCTTTTAAATACCTTCAGGCATGGCAACTTGACCACTGCCCTGGGCAGTCTTCTCCAGTTCTTTTGAGGGGGGTCATCTCCTCCTGGTGTAAGGCAGGCATTTTGTGATTCTCTGTTTTGTGGAGACTTTAGTATTGCATCTTATTCTCTCACTATTAGCTCTTTGATGTCAGCTATAGGACAGCCATTTCTCCCTGGAAGCAGAAGAGTAGATAGTATTTGAAGTCAGGAGTTATGAGAGGATGGTAGCTAAACCCATCTCCCTAAACAGCCAGCAAAACAGATTTCATCAGAGGTAAAATATTTCAGAGTTTAAGAGATTTAGCAGAATTCAAAAGCAAGTCCGTAGGACAGATAAGGAAACTGCTAGGAGACATAAATGAAATAAATGTAGATAATTCCCTTTCACCTGCCAGGAGGGAGAGACTTATAAAAAGAAAATATTGTGTAGCTTTAAAATGTATTGTTAGGTTATATAATGGTTAACCATCAGCAGTTTTCACATCTTATCCTCAACAAAACACAAAATCTTTTTTCACAATTGCTAGCTTTTGATAACCACATGCTTGCATGTTTATTCAGATGACTGCATCGTATCCCATCTCTCTTTTGCTAAACTCAGAGCTATTTACTAACCTAGATCCAAAGAATCCAGAGACTCTTTTCTTTCAGGTGGTCTGTTTAGCATAATTAATTTAAAATGCACTATTGACCTTTAGTTTGTATTGTATAGTTCCTTACTGTTAAACCAAATGGAGGGCCCTGAACCCCAAAGCTTGTCTCTAGCCTTGCCAGCTTACCTAATAAAAGATTCTGTCTCCATCAACAAATTTCCCCCTATTACAGGTTCAGAGAACGAAGCCTACAGCAACACTAGTATTGTATCGGTACACATGTTAACAATAATACTTTCTCAGTAACTGTGGCTTCTCAATAAACAAACTACGTATAAATCACATTTAGGTCTTCAGTATTCTTCTGTCAAAAATACATTGTTTTCCATAGGTCAGGTTCTTAAATATATGAGATTAACTGCACACTGATCTTGCCAACCTTTCTCAGTTTCTGGACAGTAACAAATAGTCTATTTCTAATCTTGTTATAAAGTGTAGGGTCATAAAACCCATGATTGTATTGCTCTGAAAATTCACCATAGGCCTGAGGCACTAATCCACTAGGTATATTAGATTAGGTTTCCCTTTTGCAATTGTTCATTTATACCTTTAATGCTGCTCACAGAGCAGGGCCCTGAAATCCATTGTTAATTGCTTACATTTAGGCTTTGTTTCTTGGTGTGACATGAATCAATCTTGCTATCATAACGTCAGCGAAGAGAAAATGTCCCTTACCTTAGTTTGTAGGAAAATACTATTTTTCTGAGACTAGAAACCACTGACATTTAAGCCTAGTAAATAGCCTTGATTTAGAAAAGACAAATAGTCATAGATGTGCCCTATTATATAGGTGACATCAGCCAAAGCTTATTTTGGTAGAAAATTTAAGGAGGAGCAGGAAAAGACTAAAGTCTTATTTTCTCATTCCTCTATTGTGTTTTAATTAGCTAGGTGAAACAACTAGCATATCTAGCTGGTATAAACCAGTTTATTTTTACTAAATCTCCCAAATGTGCTTAGCTATTACACAAGATGACATAGTGGTCTTACCAGAGGTCTGTGGTGCTACAAATTACCTGACTGCTTAAGAGTGGGCCTCGAGGCAAAGCAGCAGTGTTGAAATCACAGGCCAATAAGAGAACAAATAATCAGGCACATAGATGATGATGATGCCTAAAAGAGAGACCTACAGAAAAGTGTTGTTGGGAACAAAATGACTTCTAACGTTTCCGTGCTGGTCTTGTTAAAAAAATACAAAGTAAAACTGTTCTCCAGAGAGATGACAGAACGGTTGAGGTTGAAATGGAACTCTGGAGGTCATCTTTTCCAACTCAATCATGGCCACTAAAAGTCAATTGCCAGGACCACATCCAGGCCATTTTTTCACATCTGCAAGGATGGGAACTCCACCATCTTCCTGGGCAACTGGTGCCAGTACTAGAATGATACCTTGTGGCTTGGAAGGATTCAAACAAGAAAAAAAAAAATACCTCAATGGACCTTATGAAATATCCACAGGATTAAAAAAGGTGTTAAAGAATGATAATAACAATGCTGCTCAGAAGGATTTGAAGCATATAAAGAGAAAAACAAGACAGAAATTGCCAAGGGAAGCAAGGGTTATACACTACAGCAACAGCATGAAGACAGGTTAAAGAAAGCTTTAAGCACAGTATCAGGAAAAACTACATAAAAGTTTCCCAAAGGAAAATGTGTAAGCTTTGTTGCTTCAAATCACTTAAAAATTGTATGGAGAAAACCTATGAGCATATCCTGCTGGAAGAATCAGAGTGGCACAGATATACAGCAGATACACAGCAGACGAGTTGATGGACTCCTTTCCATACAGGGTCCTCAGCCAACACAAAAACCAACACAGTAGAAAAATACGAAGTGGCCAGCCTGGACTTTTTTTCTGGTCAAGTTTGAGATACTCCTTGGCAGAAGAATAGGGAAGGAGAAGCTCAGCTCCCTGGTGACAGAGTTCCTGCAACTTTAGATAAAATTAAATATAAATATAGAAATTGTCCTTATAAACTTTTAAATGAAATCTCAGGTTTGGGATTAAGACATACTAAGCTTTTACCCAATTTTCTGCTAAAGGAGATCTTTTCAAGCTCAGGCATGTCAAAATGGAGATATCTGCTTCTATCACAAACTAATTTGAGCCAGCATTTTCAGCTCTGTCTAGCACAGAGATTAGATATCCCAGGCAATTTTTTATAACGGGACCCAAGCTTGAGCGGTACGATTGCTCTTGGTGAGATTTATGGAAAGTCATTACTGATTAGTACTACTGATTGACAACGATTAGTACTCCTATAACGATAAGTCTTATTCTACAGTGTAGGGTTACAAAATATCAATTACAGTCAGGGAATGGGTGGTTTTACAAATTTTCTTGCTTATTTCTAGAGGAAAAAGTAAAGCTACATCATTCACTACTAGCATCCTGAAAAGCTGAAAGGAACATTTTGTGAAACTTCACAAAATACCTGTATTTTACTGCCCTATTCTTTCACTCTTATGCATCTGCATAGGCATGTAAAGATGTTTACAAGAGTTAAATGCTCTAGGCTATAATTGCTATACTAATTATAACTATTGTCTGAATTTAGAAAATGTTATTGAACATGAAATTATACATCATCAGGTAGGAAACAATACTGGTTGTCGACAGCAGCTAGCTAAACTGATCAGCCCCAATACTTCCTCACTCTTCAATTAATGCCATTACTCGTTTAACCTCATTTCTTCACAGTCTGGTTCACTGAGCACACCTTATGTGCTTCGTGTGATAGCTGTTCAGTAGGAATACGCCCCAAGAGCAGCTCCCAGATCTGGTGAAAAATACAGAATCTAGTTTTGGATCTCAGCAAAATCAGCTGAGGAAACAACTGAAAATTAAAACAGTCCTGAGCATCCCCCAGAGACAAATACTTAATCATCCAGGGACTTAATTAGTAAAAAAATAATATTCCTTTAGGAGCATTAAGCAGGTCTGAGATACTCAAGGCAAATTTTCTGAGAGGTTCTGAATTTTTAATACGTGCATCACTCATATCCTTTTTGAAACAAACCATATTCTTTACAAAAAACCTGAGAGACAATTTGCAAATAAATAATTTACTTTTTGTTTTAGACAGGAAAACAAGCAAACTAAACATCGTTCAGCAATAAGTCATTCACATTTTGCTTCCAAAAGGCAAAGCACCTATGAATGTAAATAGGAAAGGGTAAACTGTTCACTGTTCCTTGGAATTGAAGAAAAATTTACTGCCCAGTCCATGAACTTCTAAAAACGTGGATCCAAATCCTCTTCTAGACATTTAACTTGCAAAAACTCTCTTCCACGCAATAACAAAATAAATACAATCTATTTACATGAGGTGTGTTAAAAATATGACTTTGCAAGATAAACCAAATTGCAAATTCTTTGTTCATCCTCTCAGATCAAAACTATAAGACTGTAGTTTACACACTGTGCTTCACCTTGCACATCCATTTAAGTTTAAAAAGTGCAATGCTGGCAAAAAAATCTAATCAGGACTTGTTCTGCATTGATTTTCTCTTCAGTAAGGTCAGATGTCATGTTTTGTGAACACAATTCTAATCATGTCATGCAGATACATAATTTTCTTGGTATCCAAAAAAACTTCAGTGCAAGCACACCATCAGGACAGCTGTGTCTACTTGCTGTCTTCCATATAGGAAGATATAATTCAAAAGAGAAGATACTTATTCAAACATATCTATAGCACAATTTTAACTTATTTGCACATTTCTAATAACTTGTTCTGAAGCACATAATTTGCTTTTTCAACTGAAATCACCTTTACAAGAACTCACACAACCTTACCCAGGACGTGTTGGTGATTTTCTATTCACTTTGAAGCCAGAATCCACCACTAAGTTACTGCACCTACACACAACAGCACCAGACAGATGGTCAGATTCTACTACTGAAAGTACAGCTAGAAGCCCATAACAAAAAAGAGAAACCTTGACTCCTCTGAGTTTGCAACATGATTAAAACCTTACCTGCTTATCCTTGCAATCTTCAGTATTACACAGATGCACATTTAGTATATTGTTTTTGCCGTCATCTAACTGCCTGCATATATGCAACCCAAAAAAATGCCATATTCCAAGCAAAAAAACCCAAACCTTTCTCATTCTGACAGCATAAGAGGAAAAAAAAAGCCTCTAATGGGGTCCCAAGATGCTCTTGTAGTTGAACTAAGATCTGTATCTAAGCTACAGTAATGTATAATCTACAGTAAGTGGAAGCCAAACTCCGTGGTGGTATTGAAACTGGACTGAGCACCAGACCTTTCTAGAGGACCTTGCACCAACCAAAGCCTCAATCTCGGTGGCCAAAGGCTCTCTGCTTGCAGGAAACACTGCTTTAGAAACACTGCCCTAACTTGCAAATCCATCAGAATTTAATCTTGTACTGGAAAAGGCTTTCTCATCCCCAGGATCACAAATTATCAGTAAGGAAGGAAGATTTTAGAAAGGTGTTTTCTCATAATTTTTCTTTTATAAAAAAGACACAGTTGTCATCAACAAGAAGAGGAGATCTCTTGCTGGTAATGAACAAGCTAACTAAAGAGTTAGTATGTTATTTTTCATGTAATAATAATACGGTTTGTTTTCAAAACAAGTTTGTAGTTTAGTTTGTTTTCTTTTTTTAAACACACAATAAGAAAGTGTTCAAGACTAGCCCAGAATTTCAAATCCTCTTTATCATAATTACCCGCATCACATATCATCTTAGTGCACAGTATGTTAATGATGATAAAATAAAGCCCCATGGATTACCTGTAACAGAGCTATTCGCTGCAGTCCCCTCAAAACAGTTTCTGAGAGCATTCCCTTGCAGACTTTCACCATGGATCCTGAGTTCAATTCCACTGCAATCTCAAGAGACCAAAATAACTTGGTGTGCCTGTGAAAAGACAAGAGCATTTGTGTCAAGGTCTTACCTCTGGACTTCTGCTGGTTCTAAAAGCCTTGTAGATTTCTAACCTTTTTTTTTATTATTTTCCATAGTGTAAGCAGAGCTGTTTCCCTCCTTTCAACTTGTCACAGATATATCTTCTCCCATATTACAGGAGAAAGTCTATGTCACTATCATCAAATTCTAGCAGTGACTGTTAAAATAGGAACCCATTTCTCCTATTTCCATCTACCTAGAGAAAACAAAACATGAAGAAATGTCCGTAGAGGAGATTAAAAATACCTGTGAATAATGTCTAAGAAATACCTTTCAACATGCAAAAAATGTCTATATATGCTTAATGCTTTTCCAACAAATATCACAATTTCTGAAGTAAAATTTGACAGATATTTTTTTTTTTTTTTATTTGCCTGGCTGTGACATCCAGGTACTACTTACCATGATTTGTTTTCTCATCTGTAGAAAAAAGTTACTTTGATTTTATGAAACTCAGTACGCAGAAATAAAACCTTAACCTGTAATAACCTCAGATCACTTCTTTGTTATTTTTCCCATCTGATTACATATTTGGGATGAATCAATAAAGCTTTTTGCAAACAACTTACAAGACTGCAAACATATGGGATGTCTTTGAGGAAATGGTGCCAGGTATAGCCATATGTTGTGTTGCAATAGCAAATATATCACGTACTCCGAGAATCTGTCTTTCAGGACTATGAGATTATTGAGGTTTTTTCATTCCATTATCAGATCGTAATAGATCTGTTCCTTATGCTGTGAATGCTGGTTTAGAAAACCTAGAACAGCTTCATCCCTTAGGCATTGACTGTGCAGGGCATTCAAGAACCACATGCCATGTGGTTTCCCGTTTTGGGAAATCAGTACTTTCAATTATTATCTTCCTTACGACTAATTATATTTTAGAACCCAAAATAGCTTATTCCCCAATTTCCATTCATTCACTATTTCCTCTTCAGGTAGTCTGCAGATGTATGCAGTTCATGACCGTCAAATGAAATCACCATTGTAACTTCTCAGGTTCTAGTATTTTGAATTCAGCAAAGTCGGAGTGCTGCCCTGCACATCTTTTTCTCCAGAATTTATGTAGCCTTTATCACCATACCATCCTTAACTGATCAGATGTTTCCAGCTTTATAACATTCTGTGAAGTGGGGAAGTAAAACATATGTTTCACCGCTGGATCAGTACATCATAAATTCCATTAAGTGATTTACCCAGGGTTATGAGACACGTGCAACCGAGGCAGAAATTGATCCCCTGGCTCACATTGCAGTGTGACCTTCTATTAGAATCATATTTTGCCTTCTCAGCCAGCCTCAGCTCTATTTTCCTAACCATGAATAGGTCATCTATTTGAAGAATAACCCACATACGTAGACTCTCATCACCTCTTAAGAGTACATCCACAAATCAGTCACAGACTGCTAAAATTCATAGGTCCCGCCAAGTCATTGATACACTCATTTCCACCAGGCCTTGGATCCTCTTTATCATCTTCTTTTGGGCAATCCTTTGCTCCTTTATGTCTACTAGCACTTTCATGCTCTAAACTAGACAGGTTCCTTTCTGGTTGTTCCTTAATTATTGACTGGATTAGACCTTCACATTAATCCATTCCTTACCATTCAGTCCTTATAAATACTAATATGACTCAAAATACAGCTTCTGGAGTTTGTGCAAACAGAAGTTAATGACTCCATCTGATAGGGCTGCTATAGAGCAGGTATTCTTCCTGGCACTACAGTGAAATTGGTGAATTACGTTACCTACAAAATTGTCCTCACGCATTTCAGGAAAGGCCTACAACAGAGATATTTTTACCATACTATTTTTCTTTTTATCATTTGTAGTTCAGGTAGGAAAGGAGGCTTCTATAACTTTTGTTCATAAAAGACAAACTGTTGAGTGGGCTGTCAGCCTATAGGTTGCCTGACAAATTCATCAGCAATACCTTTATTTTCAACGGTAGTCTGACAGTTAAAAAAAAAAAAAAAAAAAACAACCCTTGGAAGTCTGTATACAAACACTTTTGAGACCAGAAATTACACTTTAGGAAACCCAGATTAAAAACAAGAAAACCACATGCAATTTCCTATTTATACCTACTTCTGACTGATTTATTTTTTTTCTTTAAAACTTGAGTAACGTGTCAGTATAGCAATTAAGTAATTGTTTTCTCTTGACGTGCACTGCCATTCAAACAAAATGCTGAACTGTAAATACATTCCTAGCAGGGATATTAAGCATGAAATAATAATTCCTCTTGATTATTCATTAAATTTGCAGTCTAGTAACCTGTAGTTCAAAGCTAAGTTATATCTAATTCTCAAAAAAACATGGATCTTAGGCAACTGCCTTCCAGACAATGCAAGTGATCTTTCACTTTATATCATTGATATTTCAGTTATACTGTGACAGGCGAACAAAATTCGGAATAATTGTAAGAAAAATACATCACACTATCCAGTCACCAGACTGCTATTCACAGGGGTTTGTAAGCAGCACTAATTAGTGTCAGATAATTAAATAATTTATTATTCCTTTAGGAACTGTACTAATGTGGTCTCAGGGACTGAGCGCACACATATGCAAGAAGATATATTTTATGCTGGTTTGCCCTGAGATATTTTAGAAAGGATAAAAGTCATGAGCTTTTGCCTTTCAAAGCAATAGACTAAAAAAGAAAAGGCACACAGTGGACTTTAGAAAGCTAATGTCTCTAAAATATTCAGTCCTTCATTTAAATTGGACCATGTTTCTTTCTTTTTTTTTTTCCCTACTATCCATTGGTGAAAGTTTCCCTTAAGAGTTGATCAGGTAAACGTTATTCACCCAAAACAGATTCATTAAATCAGTGGGGCTTGTTTTGGAAAATGGGATTCCTTGTGTAAATACCAACTTTCTGAATATGCTTATTGAAGTACTTAAGCAAATTTCTATTTGTTTTGTTTCTTGCAAACACATTAATACATCACCCTGACAAGGCCTTTATATGTTTGTATTCACTCACAATCCCTTGCACACTTCACAGACCTTTGAGCTGTTATAAGTAAAGCAAATTATTATTTCCCTGGTTGTTTTCATTAATAGAAATGTTAATGAAAAATAGTGTAATTGTTTCAGTTTTAAAATACAAAACTAGTTATATGGGGGGGAGGCTACTCATTGCTTCTCATCTTAAACAAGCACAAAAAGCTGACACAGAGACACGAAGTCACGAATTGTTTCCATGGGAGGGACAGCCCTATGACACAACTCTGTTTGGCAAGAATATATTCCTAAAATAAATCCAAAAATATTAAAATTCGTGGTTTTAACTTATTCCTACTGCATTTTTTTAATTTCATTTTTCATTGAGATTTAAGTTGAAGTCTTCACTATCTAAAAATACCTTAAACTCTTCTACAAAATTGGAATTTTTAAAGCTAATACTATTATTGCTAGCATTCCAAAACTGCTTAAATTTCAAACTTTGAAGTGCTACCAATTTTAACAAATTGCATATTTCTTTTAACGAGCAAATTTCATTTAGTGAGCAGAATGCTCACTAATGCATAGAACATGCCTACCTGGTTGATATATGCCATTAAGTTAAAATACATGGAATTTCCTGCCTGAAGCACTTCATAATTAGCAGCAATAATAAAAATGGAGATAAAGAGAACCAAGGGAGTTTATTTATCTGATATGTTTTTGTTTGCATTTGCTTGCATCGCATGAGAAGCTTTTAAGGTGTATTCAAAAGAATAACCACCATGATTTTAGGAAAGAAGCTGCAGTATGTGTTACCACGAAGGGAACTGCAAAAACCTGAGTCTGAATGGCTTGGTTCCTCACAGACTTAGAGATTATTTCCTGAGCAGCTGCAAACATAATGATGGAGTAGCCAGGTCTCTGCAAGGCTGGACAGAAAAAAACCCATTGCAATTAGTTTCAGTGCTGCACTTTCAGTACCATTAATCATACATCCAGCCAGGAGCATTTACTGCTGTCAGTTGAAGTCCACTGGCAAGACACCTGGGCAGATCATTAACAAGAGAGTCTGGTCAAGCGTGGTTCCAAACCACAGAGTTGACAAAGCTTCTCTCCAACATCTATACCATATTTAAAAAAAAAAAAAAAAGTTTTAATAATTGCATCACTGAAGAACAGCAAGGACTACTACCACTTTCTCCCTGTGCTTATAATGCCTTTTGTAACTGGTCCAGTTTTCAGTACAGACAGCTGAATGTTATTATAATGCAAATAATATCCCCAATAATTAATAGTTACTAAAGCATAATAAACCTTCGTTTGTGAAATCAATTACATCTTTGGACATAACAATGAGGAGGTTAAAATAACAAGCACACATATATGGCCAGATATTAGTTGCAGCAACTACCAGTGACCTCATATACAGCGTAATTCAATTTGGAAGATATTAATGGTTCAACTATTCATTATAAATGCAGTCTGGAAACTATTTTCACTTTTAACACTGTTACATGTATTTTTTCAACAATAAGCATTAATCATCAAGATAATGCAAGAAAAGATCATATTTCATTAGTCATATAAACACAGCTGAAATCTAAAGATTAGTTTGGAATAATGATGCAGAAACAAGATAAATCTTATTTTCCATATTTGTCCCCCCAACTGGTGACAAAACACAATGGCAAAGAAGAAACAAGACACAACATCAAGACATTCACTTCTTCAATCAGACATGTTCATCCCAAAGAAATCTGAACTATGCTGATATGAAATGGAAAGCGTTTTACAGTTTAAACTCATATATAGAGCCCTTCTGATTACCTGTGAGGAAAACACATTCCTCATCATCAGAAACATCAGAAAGCTTAATTCTGGGAAGCAGGATTCAAAGAAATTTGGGACTCTCTCTCACTGTCCTTGCTGTTGCGAGACAGTGAGGAAGAGCATAGAAACTATTTGCTTTCATGCCAGAAACATACTTTGTTATAAAATTAGATGTTTCACTGTTGAACATCTCAAAAAAGACAATATTTAAGCATGCAGTCCCATGCAGAGGCTGGGGAAGGCTAACATCACGCTCCTTAGCTACTCCTTAGCTTCTTGCCCCGTCTCATTGCTGGGACAACCCCAAAGTTAACAGTAAAAGGGAGGCACAGCTGTCAAAAAAAGCCTGATAGAAGTGGTTTAATTAGCCTTAAGGCATTTTAAAGACTACTTAATTTAATCACATCAGCAGTAGACCAGCAGGTGTTTGCTCTGAATTAAACCAGACGCTGGCCTGAAATACAAAGGTTTTCCCCAGTGTATTTGAACTTAAAAATACAGAAACTTAATTTATAAGTATTTTGGCATGGTCTTTACTTCAAAGAATTAAGAAATTTCTTTAATGATAATGATTTGCTGCAGAATAATGCACAGATGCTGCTCAATTGTGTTGGGCAGTTCTGTGTGACAATGTCTCTTTTAAACAGAGGGTTAGTTTTATTCAGATCAGAAAAACCATGAGTGCTCCAGCTCCTGGAGAAAGTTAAATGTATAAAGTAATGTACAGATAGATAATTTCCTTTTCTGCTCTGAAATTTATATAACACTAGGACAATTGCATACCCTTTACACATCATTTTAATACTATAATCCAGCCTATCCTTCTCACAGAGCGTGATAAAAATCAAAGCCTGGAGTCTTCACTTCTTCACAATCCTCCCCTTCCCCATCTAAGAGGCTAAGTTATAAGGAAAACATGCCAACTTACTCATTTTATATACCCTGTCAGGCTGGCTACACTGCCTTCTGCAAGCAGACACGAGCTTGTTCTAACTGCTCTCTGCACAGCTGCTGATTGCTCAGCATCAATCATAAACCGCAGCACAGCAGCCTGTGCCCTGCCAAGCCCCAGATGATAACCCTTCCTCCTAGCCAGTGTCAGCTTCCACTACAAAGCAGTAACACACACTTACTGTATTTTCAGTAATAATAATAAAAAAAAAGAGACCAGTCTCTGACCCAGCACTGGATTTATCCTTCGTGATAATATTGTTACATTTCGTTTTCCTTTTGTAATGAAAAATTCAGAAACAGTTACTAAACTACCTGACCACCAAAACATATATGTATGTTTCTAAGCTTGAAGCCAACCGTTAGCAATTAGACAACTATAAAATAGTAACGTAGGATGACATATTTATATTTCAAATTTATACTAGATGTATTTTTCCCCTCAAAAAAGTTGGCTGCATAGATGTTGGTTTAAGTTCATATTTAAAGTCCTTCTGGTAAGAACTGATGCCCTCAGAGATCCCTCCGCTCTGATTCTCTGGCCTTATACTAGTGAGAATAACGAAAAGTTTCATCCCATTTCTTGCCTCTGAGAAAGTTAGCCCTGATACCGGCAGGAAAGACTGTTTCAAAGTCTGTCCTGATGCTAGGCAATCTTTTCTGCTGGTATAAATTAATGCAGGTTTCAGTGACAGTTTCTCAGGTTATATCAGCAGTTGATCCATCCTGCTGTCTTCCTCACCTCAAAATGTGTGCTGTACCTTTTGGAAGGGATACAAAATTCTCTGTACAACTAAACTAGATCCAGAAACTGTGACATGGTGATTCAGAAAGTGATGGAGAGAGTAAACAAGGCAAGGTGATATACCATCTGGTCTCTGGGAAGGAACTGGATATGATGCTCACTGTTGCATCTGCTTCTTCCCAGCAGAGAGCTTGGAGCGCCTGCAGCCCAGCTTGGGCAAGCCAATTCATTCGTTCGCCACTTGATATCAAGGGCATGGTTTATCTCATAGGATATCTGTTCCCCGTGAACTTTCCATTTTGCCGTTTCATGAAAAAGCAAGAATGAAAACAAGTGGCCCCTAGGCGCCTCAGCAAAAAGCGGCTATCCATTAGAAGACAATTTCTGTCCATGCAAAAGCTGCAGGCAAAGCTGCAACCACCATCCCACATAAGTAAATGGCAATTTTCCAATAACTTCAGTGGGATCCAGATTTCATCCGTAACATTTTATTTGTATCTGGAAGGATTAAAAAAGCAAACAAGAAACCTCACACCACAAACACACAGAATCCCTCCAACACAACACAAATAACAAACTGGCCATTTGAATGCGTTGAGGCACAGAGCAGGAATGTTGTAATGGTGCTTAGGAATCAAACATGACAAACTGCGGAAATAAAAGTTTCTTTTACATTCTAATGCATACTTTGCACATAAGCAGAAATATGTAAAGGTACTGGAAAAATCCCAATCAATAATAATACCTAACATAGTTTTATTACATTTCCATTTGGTTTTGGCTGCAGCTCAAGAAGAACCCTTTCCCGTCTATGAGGGAAGAAAGATTGTTGGCTTAACGTAAGTATAATTTTGGCAATCATTTGCTATGATTCAAGACCTCATCCCCCCCTTCAGCTCTGACCCGTTTCACTGCTGAAAACATGAGATCTTGAAGGCACAGCCACCAAAAGCAGCTGTTAATAGAAACCTTTTACTAGTCGGTACCTCTAAAAGAATTCACACCAGCAGGTGGCAGCAAGAGACTCAACTTCACGTTTTGCTGCTTGAGACAAGGGTGTTCACCAATCTTTTAGCACTCAATAATAAGCGAGGATCATTACCTTGCATAGAAGTACACCTGCAAAATGTATTTCAACAGAGATCATACAGATAAAGCAGCTAACATTACATAACCTGACCTGCTCTGCTGAAGAAATCCTTGTGGGAATGCTATTTGTTCACATAACGATAAAATAATAAAATATGTGTTTTTAATGTAAAGATATATAGAAGTCTATCTTCAAAAACATCACAGTAAAATTCTTCTGATGCTTAGGGTTCTAAAAGTATTTTAGTGGCTGTTTTTAACTTTGAAGCTCTACAAGTGTCTTGACTACTGCATCAATCAACTGTCCAAGCAGAGTCTGGGAAGGCAGAGACAACCCAGTCACTCATCTTCTATGTGTAAGCTCTGCTATTAACCATTCTCCTAGAGTGTAGAAGATCTAGATGTAATTTCTTTCTCAAACAAGGTTCTGTGCATGTACTCCAAGAATGTATTCCAACCAATAACCTACTATAAGAAAGGCAACAACCATGTTTTATTTTTTCCTTACATTTTACTTGGTCTCTGCTCTTTTTAATTAAGGAAAAGACCAGGGGATTTACCAGGGGATGACTAAAAACAGAGAAACTTGAACAAACAAATGAGACAACAGTGCCACGTAAAGTACCTAAACCCCAAGAAAGCATGTCATTTGAGACACACAAAAGTATCACCAGCATATTTTTTTCCCCTAGTTTCATAGTTCCAAGTTCACCTTTTTTACTTTTTTTTTCCACATTCTACTTGGAGACATCCAGTCTTTTACCTGCTGGAAAGGAGCCCAGAACGCTAACACTATCCAGTGACTTCTGTTATGAGGAGTACATATCTGAAAACGAGATTGCACCTAAAAAGTTGTGGCAGTCTGACTATGAAAAGCCCCCTATATGAACACACCAACCAAAATCTGGTCCTCTAAAATTATATTTATGGTTATCCTAAAGCTGTCTCACAAATAGTGATATAACTAAGTCTAAGAAGGTAGAGGAAAACTAAAGCAATTAAGGAAAAAATTTCTTTACAGGACTAGAAATTAACAGCTTATGCTCAACCAGAATATAGAAGTCTCTTGAAAATGTTTTATATGGTAGATTTCTGATCAAATATTTCTAAGTATTTAGTGAAAAAATAAGAATAAACTAAAGTTTTTTAAGGAATGGGAGCCCAGTCCTGAAATATGTTGATAATTTACAATTCAAATTACCTAGTTCAGTGTCGGTAAATACAGTTTAGTAATTTCAAGTTTAGACAGTGATTTAGCATATAGAAGGCAATAAATAGGAAGACAGGTCCATTTCGCCACAAAAAACCCGGTACAAGTCTGACGACCACATTATTTTTTATAAAATATTCCTTCTTAGATAACCACTGAACCTTATTACTATTAGTATAAAGCTAAAATATGAGACCTCTATTAAAGGTTCCAAAAAATTAATCCAATTTATAAAATTTTCTGAAGAAAAAAAAAGCAAACAGACAGAGAATTAGAGAAAAGCAGATGACATTCTTTGATATTGCAGAACCACTAATTCCATTTCAGGCAGCAACAGAGAATTTCTACAAGATATACAATTATATACAAGAATACATACATATGCTGCCAGTACTTATAATCAGCTATATGAATAATGTTATGAAAGATGACACTCTCTCTAAATCTTACCAGTATTCTGAGTACCAGTGTTTCTAATTCCTACTGATTGATATTTATTTTCCCCATCTTCATTGTTTTTCTCAAACGTTACACGGTATTTTCTTGTCAACTTTTCCACCTTTCTGAGCTATTAGGCTTCCTGTTCATGTAACACATTCCTCTTAAACAAGATCTAACCAGTAACAGTATTTTTGTTATCTATGTTTTTAATTTGAATCAATTTCACTTGGAATTTCTCTCAAATATATTTCTGTGTGTGCTGTAATAAGTCTTAACTAAATGGAGTTTGTTGCTTTCACTGTTTCTTAATACTAAATCCGGCATTAAGAAAATATGCATATTTAATGCAAGTTTACATATTTAATGTAAATTTGGCATTTGTCCACCTGGATCATAATTGTGTTTCCAGACATCATCTATACCAAACATTTATGCTAACTGTCCATGAACTGTCACCAGAAAAAAAAAAATATATATATTTATGGATTATTTTTCTTTCTTTCTATCATTAACAAGAATGCTTTTTGTAGTCATTCAAAAACCTGAGTAAATGACATTTGAGTTATAGTAGTAGAAAAAAAAAAGATACTGCCATCAAAAGCTGATTCAGAAAACCATTAAAAACATATCAAACCTAGGAAGAAAATATGTCTTAATTCAAAGATGCTTCTGGTTTTCCAGATAATTATAAACTACCACTTTTAATTTCTTCTAGCTCAAAAGCATTCAGGGCCAAATAAAACCCAAAACATATCTGAAAAAAAATTCTGCTTTGACAGAATCTACATATTTTGATTCAATAAAAAATTAATTCAATTTTAAATTGATATTACATATCACCTTTTCATATAGTGCATTTCTTCATAAGAAATTTGTTTCTCTCTTACAAGAAAAAAAAACCCACAAAATGACCTGACAGATTGACTTGTGCTGCAAAATCCATCAGTCAAAATGCCCTCTCCTGTCAGGGAATCAAGCTTTCTCTTCTATCACTGTAATATAAATAACTGTCATGCTGAGGAATAAATAACAAAAAGTACATTCACATAGGTATTTAGATACCCTAGTGATAAGATTCTCTATAATATGATGTGAAATTTTATATAAAGTTGGAGGGAGGTCACAAGTGAAAGCAGACTTTCAGTCTTTCAGTTACACACAAAGGTCATATTCTAATGACATACTAGTAACTACAAAGAGGCTATAACTGAAGTTTGGATGTGAACCACGCTTAAATGAACGACTGTTGAAAATTGGAGCTGTTCAACTAAGGATGTTGCAACAGCATATTTTCTAGCTTCACTCACACACACCCCAAAAACCCTAGCAGTTGCAGTAGAACTATATTCAGAATATAATAACAAATTTTATCAACACTGATATAATGGGTATGATGATAAAATTATGAATTGTGAAATGATCTGTTGTCTATTTTGAAATGAAATGACATTTATCTATTTAGATTTACTGTAATTAAAAAGGCACAAAATAGAACTGAAAAATTGCATTAAAATCATTAAAATTACTTCCAAGGTTTTTTTTCACATTGAAATATTATGCAATACCACCTTGTACAAAATTTATGCAATACCACCTTGTACAAAATAAATAGACTCACTGTGCATTATCGATTATCATACTTTTTTTTTTTCATTTTCTTGATATCCTTAAACTAACAACAAAAAGTTGGCCCTTGTATGTATTCATCAGAAAAATCTCCCTTATACCACTGCAATCTGTCGTAACTTTCAGCAACAGCATTTTCTGCATCCTTTCTGATGGAGTTAAGAGTTATGCAGAATTACAGCTCTGTTTACTTGTTGCAATAGATGGTTGTGAAGTGCAATAGATGATTGTGGAGCACAATAGAGCAGAACTATGACATCAATCAAAATGCAGTTGTCCTAACAATGCACTGGTTCTTCACTTCTGACCATTTTACGAATGGTGAAAGGCATTCTGGTCTAGTAATGAGGGGCTCTGGCTTGAAAACTGAAAGAACTAGGTCACAAACCCCAGCCCTGTCACTGCATGCCATGCAATTCTGTGCAAATCGCTTAATCCTTTTCTTCTCCAACCGCTGTCTATTTAGATTGAAAGTGCTTTGCATCACTGTCTCTCAGTATTGATACAGTCTTAACTCCGCTGAATTACATGGAAAATATCTTACACGGACTTCAGCAGGGTCAGATTTTTCATACTGTGTTGATACAGTGCTTAGCACAAAAAAAATTCCTTACGTTACTTGGGGTTAACATAAAATACAGCTGCTGTAGCAAAAAAACCCACACTACTGTATTTCAGAAAAAAATATCTTACAAAGAGCCTGGAATCAAGAAGTAAAAACACTCAAGCTTTTAATCACAGCTAAAGCCCTACTCTTTTTCAGTAACGTTTGGTGACTGCATCAGTGAAATACAGCTGCCAAGATTTTGTCACCTTCAGCAGTATTTTAAGTTGGGAGTTAATGATGGTGCTGTGACCAAAACTATTTTTCAGGCTGTGAAAGTGCATCTGCAGTTTTAGCCAAGGGACTTTTTCCTTGGAGAGGGGGATATCAGGGAGCTGCTCAGTGGGAATGATGACAAACCAGATCCCAATGACAAAAACCTAAATCATGTCATTTTTGACCTGGGACATTTGCAAGATCAGCCTCTTTAAATCAGTCTACATCCTTGGTTCTAACAGTGGAGCTCATAGTTAAGATCAGTCCCTTTCAATATATTAAGACTTTAATCAACTGGGACAATTGTATCATATGTCAACTGTCTTTCATTCTAGAATAAATTGAAAAGTTACTATAAACAAACACTCTAGTAAATGGTGTGCACTGACAGAAATGACTTGTTTGAATCTTACTTAATCATAGTCTCATTTCAAGAGATGTTGAAAAAAGTTAACTCTGAAGCTATTCCTAAACAAAAAAAATCCAACAGTCCTCTGAACTGCTGAAATAAAACAGCTGAATAGGATTATTATAAAAAAAAAAAAAAGCCACACAACAAAAACTTTTTCATTTTGAAGTGGGTATTTCCAGAAGAAAACAATTTTCATGAACTGTTTCAATTTTGACAACATTTGTATTGTCCAAAAGAAAATGTCTGCCAAAATTTTCCAACCACCTCTACCCCATAGTTTTTGGTAAATTCTATGTATAGATCTGAGTCTTCTTAGCAGTGATTTTCACCAAAACCCTTCTTCCCTGATTAGATAGACAAATCAAAATACAACGCCACTGTTAGAAATTAGTATAATGCAATCAGCTGAAACCCAACCTAATATGTACTGTTGACTGGAATCTTTATAGCTGCAACAAGACACCTATACATAAAGCAGACAGTCTCGTCCATAAAGAATGAGGAGGTTCTGCAAAACTTTGGTTCCTATTTTTAATATATAAAAGGAGATTTTTTGAAGCTGATCTGCATGAATGTCAGAACATAAAAAGTGATATACAAAGGAGCAAACAACGGAAATAAAACAGTGATGATAGTAATAAGGCTTCCTGGAGGCAGATGTTTCTGATGCAGAGAATTTCCCTTCTTTTCTCTACCTCAACTATTCTGGTATGACACATTCATGCAGAAGAAAATTTGGGTTGAAAAAGAATCCTCAGCTATACCTTTAAAATACTGCCCTTGTAAAACAGCGAGTGAACAGTGAAATTAGCCTCCAAAACCAATGAAACCTAAACCTACAGCCAGAGAGACCCTGGAACAACTGTACCTTGCCTAGCTTTCCTCAACCAGAAGCGAACCACCCATGCTGGACCAATATTGAGTGATGGATAAGCCTAAATGAGGAAATAAGAGCATTAAAACTCTCTGGTGTTGTGATTGATTTCTCAAATGTTCTTTTTGCTTTATCTATAATGCTATTTTCACTTCCAAAGCTGTTGTCACACAGGCCTTCAGAGGAAAAGGGCACTGTCTTTTAGGTATATGCTTTGTTAATGCTGTTAGAGAAAATAGTAGAGAGGAGAACATTTCAGAAATGTCAAAAGCAATTTATTTAGATATTTTTTTAAGTGAGATGCTACATCTAGAGGTGACCAAATGCTGCACTTAAGAAGTTTATTATTAAAATCTTGGGTTTTCTTCCAAACCAACATTTAATCATTAAAAACAGTTCTAACGATTAAAAAAGAATATTACTTAAAAGTAGGCAAAAAATTAAAAAGACTATTTTTGAACACTGTTAAGCATTTTGACCCCAAGTAACAACCATGGATTGGTTTGTTCTATTCTTTTTCCATAAAGGCATAAGACTTTTTTCCATGAAGGCATTTAGACTTTTCCTCAACCCAGTCTTATTCCTTTCACTTAACCAGAAAGCATGCAATTTGTTTAGCACTGTTGTCACATAACACACCGATTTGGGTTACATAGGTGGTCCTTTGGAAAATATTTACTAAAAAAAAAAAAAAATTAAATCCTTGTTTCTGTACACATTACAGTGGTAGTTCCTTTAGTTTTTGACTTTTGACACTTTTCACACAGGTAAGGGCTTACAGGCTCAGACTCCCCTCATGTTAGTCTTTTGGAATCCTAAGACAAATTTATCATCTTGCCAAATACCCAAATCACAGGTGTGTATGGCTTAAGATGCCAAACACTATGAAGTCCGAATTTTAAAGTTATAATTTTGTTCTATGAAATACATGAAAAATAATTTTATGCTCAACTTTCAGAGGGAAGGAAAAAAGTGTCGGACAAGTTTATTTGCTATAAAAATACTTAAAATACATTTTTATCCCTGCTTATCCCCTATCAATGATACCAAAGAACTCATGACACAATATTTAAAACATGTTGACTTTGATATTTTTTTTCCCCTGACAAATACCATGTCATATGAAAAAAATGAAACCGGTCCACTGAGTGATTCTTACATTTAATCTGTTACCTTATTTTTTGACTGTTCCTTGACTATCTCAACTTGCTTCTTTTCTCAGATAATCATAGAATAAACTGAACCCTTGCTCCACTCTCCTTGGTGGGACGTTCAACAGCCCTTTACCTATGCTGCTGTCATTCTGCAGTAGCACAATCAAAACAAAAAACCAAGCAGGTATAGGAAAAGATCTCTGAACTTGACTTCAAAAATGAAGAATATCAGTTAGTGGTTAAAACTGCCTTAGTTCTCATTTTTCTTTCAGGATGAAGCTGTGGGGGAAGGATCAAAGCCTCAGAGATGCTGGATTTGAAGGAAAGGAGAAGATGCATACAAAGATTACTTACTACACAGTGGGAATAATTTATTTACAAAAAGGAGAGAAAAAGCTTTTTTCCAGATTAACTAAATACTGAATACTCACAATTTTTATTAAAAAAAAAACAACCCAAAACTTTAAAGATTTTCAAAATACAAATCCTTCATTGAAATGGCAATTCCAATTTCCAGTCATCAGTTATCTGATATTACCTTAAGAAGACTATTTGATATAACTTACTATGACTAACAGCACAAATGTTAGCAGGGAGATAAAGATATATGGTTACTTTCTGATAGTTATTTCAGAATGCAATTTAAATTTTTATTTTCAAATTATAATGCCAGAGGGTTTTTTTCAAGCTGTAAAATTCTTATTTTCCAGTTTCAATTTTCCATGTTTTAAAAATATTGAATGTTCTTATACATGGGGCTCAACTGTTTTAGCTCTTTTTTTCCAGCATTGGAAAACGTCTCTAATCAGCGCTCCATAATGTGGGGGGAGTTCGGGGTTTTATTTTGTTGGTTTTGTTTTGGTTTTTTTTGTGTTTGTGTGCATTACTTGGTTTTGCTACCTTTTTATTTTTTTTAAGGACTATATAGAACTAGAGGCACTATTAAGATAGTAACACATTCTAATAACTAGAATAGTTTAATCTCATTTGAGCTGTAGAATTATTTCTGTTCTTGCACTTGACTCTCCTTGCAATTTGCAGAAAATTAAAACTGTATTCTTTCATTCAGTGTGAAACAAACTAGAAAGGAAAAAAAGGTCAAATCAAGCAGAATTTACTTTGAAAGATTGGCAGATAAATTTGTAGCCGCGGGTTTAAAATTTGAGCTTAGATCCACATCCAATTTAATACAAATTTGTAGAGTTAAAATTGCTGTTTGATCATTGTTATAAGGGGGGAAAGAAAGAGCAAAATATATTAATATACTTAGTAATTCTCTAAGCAGAAGTATCACTAGCACACGCTCATTTCCTGCATATTAGAAATTTTCACTTTGTCAGACAATGGAGAAAAGCCTTTGCTGAGAATTCCTAATTTCATTATCAGTTGTCATTTGTAAAAAGGTGGATACAATATTTATTGAGATTAATGGTTCTCTGCTTTTATTTTAGCTTGAGGAAGAGAGTTAGATGTGCTTAAGAAATTTACACACCTTGAGCCCAGCCATTTGGCACTAATTTAAAGAAGAAGCATCACATATGAGTTTAATTAAAAGCCTCTCCTGCCCCATTTGCCAATCAATGAGCTACAGCAGACATGCAAAATGGAGCAAGAATTTCAGAGCTTCTGCAATGTTCATAGTGGTGGGGTTTATGATGAGTCTGTGAAGTCATAGCTTCATAGTCAATATAGCGGCAGAACTAATGCCTGCTTAGCACTTCCCTTCTCCTTTCCTTCTTTTGGTTTCGGTCCTTGCCTCCTAAAGAAAAACAGGACCAGGAGAGGCAGCTATGACTTCCTACATTCTGTCTACATATTTGTACACATTAAAAAAAATGCAATTTAAGTGGCTCCACGTGAAAACTAGTTCAGCAGTATTGAGAGAAACAGAAAATAGATGTGGCTTAATTCAGTGTTAACTACTTGGTTTTGATCCCTATACCATACCATAACAGTCAAAAAGATGTTACATGTTACTAGAGAAGGTGTTCATAATTTGAGCTCATTTCCATGTTAAACTCAGAAACATTTTGCCACAGGATCATAAACTGCACATGTGGTAGCTAAGGTGGTTTAATTATTTACAGACAATTCCTTGACTGCAGATGTCATTAAAATCTTAACCCGATGTTTTTTGTGTATTTGTTTATCACTGAAGTAGGAAAGTTCTGCTCTCATTGCAAAAACTTTCATCTTCATTTGATTGTCTGAATAATCTGTTAGCATAGAAAAAGTTCTTAAAAATCCATCCATTTGATATTAGGGTATTAAAACATCATTGGGCCATAATTTTATGATTATATTATACCCACAGTTTCATGCTTGCCACTAAAAGCTCAGAATTGCAAACCATTGTAACTGCAAAGCAAGTTCAGAATTGCAAATGAGTGAAGAGTTTCAAAATAGTATGGTTAAAATAATGATGTTGTTCCACTCAGATTCTAGTGTCGATCAAATGAATGTTCATTTTCCTTAGAGAATTCTATTCAGTTTTCAAAAGTAAAACTTTTTGCTCCTACATGCACTATTTGTCCTTTATAATTCGAGACATTTCAAAGTTTACATGGTATTTGTACTGTAACAAAAATTTCGGCTTGAGATTCAGACACAAGCCTGGAGTTCTCAAAAAGTTTAAGGCTTCTGATTCTGTCCTGATGTCCTCTCTGGAAAGACAGGTTGGTTGTCTGGCTGTTCATTACCTGTCACTGTGCTGGACTGTATCAAAGTCCAACAGCTTGAACATAATTAAGCAGCCATCAGGGTATTCCAGTTGTTTTGATTTGATTTAGGTAAGGTCTGAGGCAGCAAAGGAAAAGGATGGCTATTAGAAATGTCTGAATCAAGCTGAACTCCAGGAAAAGCAAATAGCTACACCGAGGTACAGCTGAACTACACTTCTGATTTTCACTGAACTGCCCAGTATTTCCTTCTGTGCTATGGCACTAAGGACATTTCCCTTTCCAATTCACAAGCCGCCATGGGAACATGTTACATTCTGGGGAAAATTTCACCCTTTGGAGCATTACATCACTTCTATTGGAGAGGAAAGGATGTAAAAAGGCAGTGTTCTCCATATTATAAAAACTTTACTAATTATATATCCGCTGAAAGGAGTCTTCAGGTAATCACAAGTAGAGAAAAAATGGATTTACAAATTTCAAGTGTTTAAATTCTCTTTTTTTTCTTCTTCTATTTAAGGTAATCCGTTGGGGTCTGATTTGATTTACACTCCAATCAATAGATATGTTCCTTTCTCTTTTAATACGTCTTACAGAAGATCCTTCACTAGCACATTTGTTAGGGTCACTTAGCTCCTGTTGATTTCCCTGGTAGCTACATAACTGCAAATGTATAAGAATCTGGGGAATAAACCCAAATTATTTTCTTTTGGAGAAAATTCATGCCTTGATCCAAGCAAGGAGTAGATACTGTGGTCAACTTTCTAACAGAAGAGTATTCCCTTCAAAGGAAACACTTGTACATTCTCGTGCAGTGATTGACAGAGAGAACTGAGTGAAATAAAGAGCACATTCCAGCTCCTTAGCACAGGTTTGAAACGAATGAGGCAAGTATCACAACAGGGGACGATGAAATTTGCACCTACTGAAGATACTGCTAGTATTTTCTCACTTTTTCAGATAGATGAAGCAGTGTCCATAGATACAACTAAAATTAATCAGCAGGTGATTGAAAGAGTTTCACAGTCATTCAGAGCTGACAACATCTTTGGATTATTTGTAGTCTAGTTTCCTATAGATCACACCATCTTAAATATCATGAGTAAATTTAATTAAATGCAGTGACTTCTATTTAAATAAAATTAATGCTACAGAACAGGATCCAAGCTTTGTCTAGACAGCAGAGACAGAACTTTTCTGCTTTATTGGGTAATTTTTCTTCCCCTCCACCCCGTGATTTCAGCTGTTAATCACCAGCTATTTTAAAAAATTAAGCAGTCTTAGCTAGAGAATCACAGAGTTACAGAATGATATGGGACTGGAAGGGACCTCTAGAGATCATCTAGTCCAACCTCCCTGCCAGAGCAGGTTGCACGGGAACACGTCCAGGTGGGTTTTGAATGTCTTCAGAGAAGGAGACTCCACCTCTTCTCTGGGCAGCCTGTTCCAGTGCTCTTCCACCCTCAAAGTAAAGTTCCTCCTCGTGTTTAGATGGAACTTATGTTCAAGTTTGTGCCTGTTACCTCTTGTCCTGTCACTGGGCATCACTGAGAAAAGACTGGCCCCATCCTCTTGACACCCATACTTTAAGTATTTATAGGCATTGATCAGAACCCTTCTCAGTCTTCTCCAGAATAAAAATACTCAATCCCTCAGCCTTTCCTCATAAGAGAGATGTTCTAGACCCCTAATCATCTTTGTAGCTCTTTGCTATGGCCTCTCCAGCAGTTCCCTGTCCTTCTTGAACTAGGGAGCCCAGAACTGGACACAGTACTGCAGACGTGGTCTCAGCAGGGCAGAGTAGAGGGGGAAGATAGCACACCTTTTTAAACCTGGTATACTCTAAATTCCAAATATTGGCTCTCAGGTTATAGCTAAAGACCTCTTTACCGCCTGCTATTATTTCTTTTTTACACTCTTAAGAAGTTATCTCCCATTTACTAATTTTGCAATTAAAGAGATTGTGTTAAACTGCTTATCTGAGCCCTTTTTCCACCATCATGGCTTCCTTCTGCATTGTCTATGTTTTTTCAAAAATAATTTTAAAAAATAGTCTCACAAAAGGGAGGAATACAACACTGCTGCATTAATATTCACAGGTAGTAATAAAATGATCACCTTCATCCCTTTTAAATTATCAGAGATTCTGCAACGTACTTTGACATGGATGATGGAAATGTTGAGCAGCACCAGGCATAATATCTCTCCCTTTGGAACTCAGTTGTGTTTTGTCATTGACATGGGCTTTATGAAGTCTGTCAAACAGCTAATTCTTAATTCATTTAACTTAATCTGTAATTATATTGTTTTGTACGATTTTATTAGCAAAATGTCATGTGATACTGTTGATACCTTTAAAGAAAAATTTAATTTTATCATTTCATGCAGGTAACTTTATTAAGCAAATACAGAATAATTTCAAAGATTGCCTGTTATTAATTATATTGCTATGTTTAGGTCTTTTTAAATTGAATCCCTCATGAGTTTTTTTTATTCTTCTGTTTAGGATAGATCTAACATAATCAATCTACAAATAGTTGTTTTCATCCTACTTACTCTCTTCTTTCTGGAGTTTCTAGGCTTTTACTTTGTTATAACTCACATTAAAAATGAATGTCAGCTGATGGAGATTTCCCTCAGCTTGTTTTTTAGAAATCTGGAGTGAACTCTATTAATTTAAGAATGTGAAATATAACTCCTTTGGGGTGGAAAGTATAGCAGCACCTTGATGAAATGCAAGTAGATACTCCTCCTTCTTTTTGAATACATTTGCATACAACCCTCTGAATATCTCTATCTTTGTTTTCTTATTAACCTTTTTTTCTCTCCCAACAGAAAGCCTGAGCAAGTTAGAGAAAGCAACCCTTTCTGCGTTAACAGCCTTTGAAAAATACTGAATATACTGTTGTTGCATAAGAATTTTCCATATGTCTCCCAAAATCATCTTCCTGATATTCTCATTTTGAAACACAGAGATGACTGAGGGGTAGGGATGGTTGGTTTTTCTTCTGGACACGTTTGGCTTTCTTGGACTAGGTTAATTTTGAGGACATCTAAGTTGGTGGATGAGATTATTTTAACAATAACTTTTTTTTACACTTTTAGTTTTAGTGGGTCAAAGCATTTCAGAGTACAGAACTTGAATAAAAAAGGAAGTAAAACTTATTATGAGCTTATCCATAAAACAATTTTCCTGTGTTAGCAATCTCAAAAAAAAAAGAAAAGTTGACAAAATCCAAAACACCAAACACTGAGAAAGAGCAGCTATGCATAGCAGCCATACCTTACAGCATTTTTAATAGTTAAGGGCAGATTCAGTACCGCTAAAATATTATCATTCTCGTGTCGACCAATGTGATGCCATTAAAATTCCTTATTCATTTATTTGAAGTTGTTTCACTGACTTATTCCATTTACATCTAAGCCATTACAATATCAATTGCAATGTCTCCGTGTTACGATGTTACGGTAATTGCAGTCTCATACATTTCAATTTTTTTATGGTAATTTTGGTTGCTGCACAGAACCCCTTTTCTGATGTTAACTGCACTGTCTCAGACATTTTGACTGGCACAGTAACCATTCTAGGGATACTTAACTGTAGTTTATTGGCAAGAACTTGGACTTAGACCTGCTACTTACACCAAAATTAATTCAAAATCATGTTAGTTTTATGGAAAAAATATTAATTGTATTGACAATAATTCCATTCTAAATATGATTTAGCATTTGAATTACAAGTTTATTGTAAAGGAGTGGGGGAGAAGGGCAGGAATTATCACATTCCAGATCTTTAGCTAAAGCACATTTAAAAAAAAAAAAAAAGTTTTTTTACAGACTTCTCTACAGACTTCGCTAAGTTTTGTGAAGCCATTCCACTAGAAACATGCGATTAAGATTGCAACTATGTAGAAGAAATATTTTCAACAAATTTGCTGCCTTTACACCATACAAAAGACCTGAATGTTCACCTGTTTTTCAAAATGTTTAAAATTAAGTTTAGCCACAAATAGTGCAGAATACCTTCGAAGATCACAGAACCTGTTAGGTTCTTCTGACCTGAATCAAGGAGTGAGCAAAATCCCACATATTGTGTTCTCAGAAGAAGATAAATCGGAATGTTTCACACGTGAGAGACCTCATACTTCTCTAACGATCCACACATGGAATGTATATACCAGTGCCCCCTATCACCCTTCCTGACTAGTTAATAGACATACAGAGAACGTACCTTGCCCTGAAATCTTCCACTCGCTCTTCTCCTTCTGCCTCCCAGCCACATTACAGGAGAAAGCAGCCATTTGCGCACTATGAGAGAGAGGAAAAAAAACCAACCCTGCTTATATTCCATAATGCTATATGATCTTCACACACAAAAAGCTAAATTCCACTTTCAGAAACACAAGGACATCCATTTATGTCAATAAACGGCCACTCATAAGTATAAAAGGGCAAAACATAATTTCAGTGGAACAAGTTAAGTATAGAACAAGAACTTCGTAATTTTCCTGTCCTCAGGCTATTTTTACACATCAGCTTTCAATAGAAAAGACAGATCAATAAAAATTAGGGTCAAATGTTCATTTTGACAATAATTATCAATAATCATATTATTGACCTAGAAATGCAATAAAAAAAAATTAAATGTGAGAAGTTCTTAGTGCATCACTATTTTTAATTAAAGTGCGACTGCTGTGCTCCTTCACTGCCATTTATCTGAACTGTCAGCTATTTTTACAGAATAACCAAAAAAAATCTTATCCATTTATAGGTTTATCTGGAGGCATAATTTCTTTTGGTAGCAGAAATGAAAGTGAGGTTAAAAAAACAAAGGCAACTACGTTAGATATTAGAGCTCTTGCTCTTGGTCTAATATCCAAAAATATTGTTTTATGGGTTTTTCTGAAAGCTTCCAATCAATCTCTTTCTGCCTTGTCCTCTGTAACTGGAAATCAAACTCTCATAAGACAGGATTAGACAAAAAATGACACTCTTTCCCTGGGGTACTTTAGCCATATTTGCAAATATTTTGCTAAATCCAGCAGTTTATATACGCTTTATCAAATAGGTAGCCAGATAAAAATCAAACAAATTAGGAGTAGTGTGCCAATTTCAACCACCCCTTAACAGTTATGGCAGGTTTGGTGTAATTTAGTATTTTTACCCAATGGGGAAGACTCCAATGCTAACACATCACACACATCTAACAGTCCAGAGTTATCAGAATGTTCATGAAGGAAATGAGGTGTGAAAGTGAATGCTACAAAGTCCAGCAGAAAAGCAGTTGGTCTGTGGAAGACGTCTAACAAATTCAAAAATCTATTTAGGTCATAAAGATGGAAGATATTTACGATGATCTGAATCCAAAATTGTTTTCATAAGGAATTCAGTCCAGAAAGAGTTCATAAATAGTAGTATGACCAAATTATTATTATGTGACTTTATATTCTTAAGTACAATTAACAATCTAAAAACAAAACCACACTACACTTGGCAGTTGTTCAAATTAATTACTTAATGGGTTTTATGCTTCTACCTTTGATTTTCGACACCAGAAGTCTATTTAAGAAATATGGGGAGAAAAGTCTGTTACAATAATGAAAAATCCTATGGTTGTCCTGCAGACAACCTCACAATTTTCTTCTTCCTATTACAATGTCCTTTTCCAGCAAGGACAGGAAAATTACATTCTCTAGGTTTCTCTGCTGCACTACTCTCTGGAGGATATCTGAAAATGGATACCTATTTCCATTACATTCTATACATGGAATTTTACCCACCTTGCTATTTTTCATGCCCTCATTATTCACTGATCCCACAACTAGTATAGGGCTCCCAGAATCGCAAACTGCACCAGTTTCCTCGAAACCAAACAGTTTAGCATGAACAGAAAGGTGCTCCCAGACAAGCTACAATCTGCTTTTGTCTTCAGACAGCCCTGTTACTCTTGATCTCTGTTCCCTTTGATGGTGGACGTCTGGCATTCATCAGGTTTCTCAGCTCTCTATGATCTCAGGTGGCCTCCACAAATTGACTGCCTATATTAAGGGGTAACAGTCCCTTCCCTGCATCAGCTATTACAACACAAGTTTGCCTAGAAGTGAAAGATCTCGATGCCAAATTAAATTGTTCTGTCTCATTCAGTCCAGCCAGGTCTGTTAGATCATCCCAGACATCTTTCATTGTGAGGCATTCAGAGTAACATGGTGACCTAGAGGTCAGTGGTCCTCCAGGAAAACACCTCCTGTGTTCTACTGTCAAGTGCCTCTGGCTCACCAAGTAGAAGCACATTTGCTCATCTCCAGACAGTTTACCTGAGATCAAGTCACCCTCAGGCATCCCATGGCACACTCTCAAGACTGTCATCTAAAGTCAGCCCCACATTATGTTTCATGCACATGGGAAAAGTAGCATTGTTCATGATTGCCATCTCTTGATACCCTCAGAACTTTAAAATCAAGTGTGAGCAGTTTTTTTCCTAGAAGTCTTATCTAAACGAATGAGGATGGTCAACTGAAGGAAGGAGCCCATTTTGGGTGAGGGCTGTCTCTTTCTAAGTTACCCTAGTGCCCATTTCATTCAAAGAAAGAAAGAAGAGAAATTAAGTTTCTTGCAACGCAGACTGCAGAACTTCTATTTCCCCCAATTAAATTAAAATAACTCAGTACTCTCTCCACCGGTCCTGTTGCAACATTAAAAATCTTTTCCTTGTTTCTTGTCACTAACTTTTCAACTACAAAAGCCTTGCCTATAGCAACTACATCAAGGAAAACAAAACAAAACACCCTAACAGTGGGAGTAATGTGAGTCACTAGTATCAAGTTTACAATATTCAAAAGATATTGCAGATGAATTCTCTGGGTGTCATGAGCATTATTCATTCTGAAATTCTGCAGTATTTCATTAAATTGTTTATCTGAATATGGACAATTTTCAGTCTCAGGAAATAAATACTTCTTCATAATTCTAGAGGGAGATGAGACAAGGCTGAATGAAACTTCTTACACTTCAGGTCTGTCAGGCTACATCTAGAATGTACTTAATCCAGACAATTCAAAAGAAATATAGAACAGTCAGGTCTATTATTTCAAATTAACCTTCACTATTTTATTTTGGTTTATGGAAATGGCAGAGCAAATATTTTGAAATATTTTCTGCCTTATTTTATTAGATGCTTAATTTTAAAACATAGTAATTTACATTTGTGAAGTGAATTGCTTTCTAATGGCTGTTCTACTAATTATTTTCCATTGAGAAACTCATGATGTGGGCACCATCACTGTGTTCATGTAGTTATATCACCAACAACATTACATATGGGCTCACACTCACTGTAAAAGTAGTGCTACCACTGCTGTAACGTAAAATTAATTGTTTTAAACCTGAGTGGTCTAAATGACCAGTTTTACTACCACTTTGCAAGGGATCACTGTCTCTTTCATTTAAAGTCTTCAAGAATAAATTATGAAGGACAGCTGTCACTTTACAAGTATGCAATGAGATTAAGTTAATGTTTGTTAAACACTGAGCATTCCAAATCAGTTTTATATGAATGGCAATGAACAAACGCAGAATGTTCTTCTTTAACAATCAAGCTGACAAAGAACACAGGAATAATGTCTTTTAATTTAGAGTAAACTCAAACAAATTGTTATTGGACAACATGAAGTGTCAAACAACCTTTTATCCCCTTTCCTTCTTTTTGTACAGTTTGGTTTAGACAAAACACCAGAACAGCCTTATAAGGTCGTCTTTTATCCTTGCTTTTAGGATAAAGGTGAGGTAAGGACTATTACCCAAACTCACAAAGATGACAGAGCTCAGATTCCTGAGGGACTGTGCAGCTCACAACTTCTACCCTCTGCCTCTAACTGCCA
This sequence comes from Calidris pugnax, assembly GCF_001431845.1. Classification (NCBI taxonomy): domain Eukaryota; kingdom Metazoa; phylum Chordata; class Aves; order Charadriiformes; family Scolopacidae; genus Calidris; species Calidris pugnax. The sequence continues at coordinate 16,139,792 of NW_015090920.1, forward strand.
CTGTTTTGCTTACTTTTTTAAATTCAGAAATTATACAATGAGGTTTTCTTAATAGTTCTGACTACTTACAGTGGCTGGACTAATTTGTCTTTAGGTAAACTTGGCTAATAAACTAGTTTAGTAGTTCAGTAAGTTTGTTATCTGCATCTATTTAAAAGCATCTGAATATGAAGACAAGCCTGGACTTCCCCTCCCCTTTCTCTCTCTGTGATTGCAAAGTCATAAACACTTTTCTGACAGATTACTAAGAATTTTTCCTCCCCATTAAGGTAGCTATTTTCTTGCAGGTCTCTAAAATGGAAGACAACTAATCAATTTCTGTTAATTTGATAAATATAATCAAATCAATCTAGCATTAAAAGAAAAAAAGCATCACTAAGTGTGGGGCCTTAAAAGCTCATTTAGTCTGGGCATTTTGCCCACAACTGAACTAGTGAAGGAGGAATCAATTCCATGCACCTCAGTAACGATCTTTTCTATAGAAAAAGGCTTTTATATGAGATCATAAGTTGTGAAATAGTTGCAACTTTATTCTGAATGATGCAATTAGAACCTTAGCGCTGTTTTTTCAAATGCTCATAGTTCTGCATTACCAGTATTTTTAGCTTAATTCTGATTCAAAGAAACTAATAAAGATTCTGAATATTGTATATTATTAACACGACAGTCCTTCTGCGTGAAAGATTTTTAAGGTGGAGTAAGGATGAAAAGGCTAAATGATTATTTAATGGGTAGAAACACCTGGTAGATAATGGAATAGAGATTCAAATTTCCTAATTATATCTGTTGCCACTGTCTTTAGGATAGAGAATATGTGAACCAATAATCTGAAGACATGCTATCCACCCAGAGGGGTTTTTTTATTATTGTTATGCTTGATCTTACAAGCTACTAATAAACTACAGATAATTACCCCATTTAGTGGTACATATCAGACGTGTTTACAAACACACAAACTGAAGCATTATACAGTTCAGCAGAGGAAACCCTGCTACTGAAAGATACTGATTCATGGCGAGTCAACTACAAGGAGGTAATTGGTTTTTCAAGGACAGGAGATGGCATCTGCTCTAATCAAGAGACACCTGCATCTCCAGGGAAGAGGAAAAAGCAGCTTAAGAAAAGACAACTGGCAAGACTGTCGCCTGAATTAGAAAAGCAAGTTTAGAAGAAAAAACATTAAGTCTGCTTCCACCTACAGGAAGACTTCTAAAAGGAGATTAGCCTGTGACAGGGATTGTCTCAGGTGTGTGCGACGGCTGGTGTACAGCATGCAAAAAGATACAGCGTCTCAGAAGACACATGTCAGCAAGTTACAAGTGATAGCACAGCCTCTCCAGTCTAATTTTGTGTAAGCTGATTAAATTAGGTTGTTCTTTCACCTCTTCATATGTCTTCTAGAAAAATCTGTAATAATGTTGACTATCTTGGAGGCAGTAAATAAACATCTTCATTTGCATGACAATATAGCTTGAATTACGAGCAATTGCAATGTAAATTGATAGCAGAATTTGTCATACTGAAAGGCACGCTGAATCTATAAACCAGGACACTGAAATGCCATAGCAACTTCCCAGGTCTCCAGCAAGACTGAAGGTAGCAGCATGTGGTTCCCTTAAGCTTCATGATTAGGTGGAGAGCTGATACCTGAGAGTTCAGGTGGGAAGGGAGCAACAAACAGGAATCAGGAGGATACTGGTGTTCAACAAATTAGCCACCAAGGACTCCCTGGGAGTTTGTCATATTTATTCATGCCTTACACCCAAGATTATAGTTCCTTCTATGGCTTTGAACAGACAATTTTTAATGATGTAAGAAAAGCCAAGTTTCTAACTTCCTCTACGACACAATACCCTAACAGGTGTATGGCACAGGATGATGGATAATACTGAGTTTAACCCAGATTAAGGTTAGACTGCTGTTGAAAGTACTAGATTAAGCCTCCTTTTTTTGGCACAATATAGGTATGTTGCTTCCTTGAACAGTTTACTGCCTGAATAAACAGAAAACAGGTGCCTGTAAAAGCATAAGGAGCAATGCTGTGTTGGTAAGTGTCACATTACTTGTGATTTACCTATATATGTTTTGAGCATGCCTTTACGAGACATGTATTCACAAATTAAGGGAGGTGACTCTCAGAGGATTCTTTAACAGGTGAAAAATGGAAAGGGAAACATTAAAGAATGTAAGAAACAGTTAAAATAGGTGATCATGGGGGATGAAGTGAATGATCTTTGGAACAGCTTCCTAATTAACATTGCAAAAAGGGTGATCTGAACTTCTGGTTCAAAGTCCGTGTATAACTCCACTGACCTTCTACAACTGCAGTGAAAGACCAATCTCATTTAGAGCCAGACAGCTCTATGAAAAATCATGACTTTATATGGCAAAAAAGAAAAGATCTGGCAGCCTCTAGAAAGGTACCATAAGTTAGCCATCGCAATTAATTTAAGTGACTTCAAAAGAAAATATATCAGTTGTGGTAACTTTGTAACTCAACATTTAAAATAATCCCTGTTTAGCAGGAAAATGCCTTAAACATATAATGGTACTTTATAACTAAAGAAATGCATTCTTTAAAGAATGTACGAACATGCACTCTGCAGTATTGAAAATAGATTAAGTTATTCAGGATAGTGATATTTCACCAAAAAAGAAAAAAAGAAGGAAAAACTGTAAGAAACAGGTTTTTGTTTATATGCAATTCCCTCATCTCAAGAACGTCCTCTAAAAGCACACCTTCAAGAAAAATATCAGGTGCTTCACTGTTAGAATTCCTTGCTAGAAATTGAAATGAAAACCAGGAAAAACACAAAGACTTTTTGCTAGCCAAAATTATTAATCGGGAATGAAAAAACCAGTATTCTGTGGGAAAACTTGATTCCAGGCTATAAAGATACAACCTGGAATAGGTACGAAGCTTTGATACGAAATTCTTTGAGGCAGAACTGAACAAGAAGTGATTTTGTTCTCTTTTTTTGCTGTCTAGTGTACTGATGTCCTTCTAAATATAAAAAAAAAAATCAAACAACAACATATGAGCAGTAGTCTATTCCTATGCATTAATGAATTTGTAGAGGTCCTGTAATTATCTTTGCCTGATCTAAATGATGCTCATTTTTCCAAATGAAATCCCACTCTTAAGGATACAATTAAATAATCTAACTATTGAAACTAATGAATAACATCCAGTATTAAGGAAGCAGCAGCAAAATGGTACACAGAGCAGTGTAACCTCCCTCCTTAGTTTACACAAGATTTTGTCCTTACTCGAAAGGATCAATAGACACAAAATAAAAGCAGCAGATGGGAAAAACTTCCACTGGCCCTGTTAAAGAAACTGACTGTTTTGGTCAGTCCCAAGGCAATAGAAGAAGGGAAACTAACACAAACATAAATTAAATCTAAATATAAAGTCTTCTCTGTCAGAGGTATGCTATAAATTTAGTCAAAGCTGCCTTGGGGAAATCAACTTTTTGTCAGTCAGTACTGGACAGTTTGGGAACTCCATTTGATCATCGTACAGTTAGAGAAGCTAAAATCATCATCTGCCCTTAAACTGTCAGGAAGGCAGAGTTAATCATCTACTTACTGCTACCAAGGGTCCATGCCTTCAGTAGCAGTTACTCAAGCAGTGCATTTGACAAAAAACATAAGAGGTTAGATCCATGGAAGGAACTGCAGAAAGAACCAGCTTTGTGACTCACTTTGCAGATCTTGCATAAGATGAAAAAAAGTAAGTAGTATAGAGCCCCAGCCGAGTAAGTAGTAAGCCGAGCCCCAGCCGAGGAGGGGGTGAGTAGTATAGAGCCCCAGCCGAGGAGGGGGTGAGTAAGTAGTATAGAGCCCCAGCCGAGCAAGTAGTAAGCCGAGCCCCAGCCAAGCAAGGAGTATAGACACCTTTAATTATACATATATAGTCAAAACTCACTTGATAGATTAGAGCAGTAGTGCTTTATGTCCACCTTTAAAGCATGCAATCCAAAATATTTCTTGATCCGAACAGAGATATGACTTTAACACTAAAGACCCCATTGCTAAATCAGGGCAGACTATGGTAGATGTGTTTTGAGCTTTGTAAAGTTAATTTAAAAAAAGAAAAAAAGAAGAAACCCAACAATTTTGTGAGAAGGAATAATAATATATTCAATGATAAATATACAAGCCATGGTGACCAAAGGAAAAATATTTTCAACAAGATTGGTAAGCATGCCTCTTGAAGCTCAAAAAATGAGATTAAATTTACATGAAATCATAGGGTTTTTTTTTTTTCAACAAGGCACTGAGTAAGAGAGAAAAAAACAAAAATAAAACAAAGTGAGAGAAAAAATGGTGCTTGATCTTCAGTCATTCCATCCCAAATGAAAAGCATAGTTGATTGGCAGATTGATTATTTGAAGAGTTAATACAACAACAACAACAAAAACCAAACACCAAAAACCAAAGAACAAACAACCAACCCAGCAGGTTTACTGGGATGGTATTTTCTTCCCTTAAATTTCTTTACCACTGTTTTTAGTTTTGAATGATCCTACCCAAAACTAGTTCTTATATTCTGCAGTATAGAAGAAGAAATATTGTTCCCTTATAGCTGAATCTGTAACTTGTAAACTGATTGACAGCTAGAAATATAACAAAAGAACAGATATGTTGCTACAGATGAGATGAGAGCAATCAATGCAGAGAGGATGGGAGTGGAAGTGCCATTACAAAAGCTGATACTGAGCTCAGAGATTTAATAAGGCAGCAACAAGAAGCAGGTGTCCTTCCCTAGCAGTTCACGCAGGTCCTAAAAGTGTCTCGTCATTTGTGCACAAGTTCCTAAGATACAACCCTCTGCTTCAAAACAAGATGCAAAGAGCTGCTTTTCCAGGAAGGCCAGGGACAGCGACCTTATCAAAGAAAATCTAAAAAAAAGTGACATGGCATCATAGTTAAAAGCTGCAATGGGGCATGTCTGAAACCTGAAGTGCTTTAAAGAGCAGCAGGAGGTCAACGCTCTTGTGCCTCTTGAAAGTGCCACGCAAAGGCATGCTTTGGTCAGCAAAGGGGTGCTAACACTGCCTGCTTAGGAGCTAACTGACAAGGAATCAAGTTTTGAAAATTATTCTTTAGCCATGACCTCCTTGAACAAACACAGAGGTATTTTCTAGCCTACACATTACAACGTGCCTTATTTTCTCACCCCAAAACACACCACTCTGCATTTGTTTTAAACTATGACAACTGCCATTGAAACAGAGGCTCAAGAATAGATACATCATTTTTTTCCACCTTGGGAAGTTGACAGACCACTACTTCAAATGGGTTCAATTTATCTGTCAGAACGTGAGAGATATATATTATTTTTTTTAACATGATTTATTCAATTTTAACCTGATATTTTATCACCTTTACCAGCTGGTGAGCCTGCCACAGAATCATCCTCTATGTTGGACTGATAGAAGAGAAAAATACTAGGATTTATAAAATTAATTGTGACCTCTGCAGCATCACTGCTGCTGAGACATTAAAAGAGAGGAGAGAGTTGGAGCGGCAAAGGAAGGAAACAGGAAATATAATATTAAAATCTGGAAGACACAAATGCTAATTAAAAAACTTTTCAATGTACATTTTTGAAGGAGATCTGTATTAAAATTTCCATAATGACTTAAGTCAACAAGTAGCATTATCTAAGTATAATACTTTCCTATGTTCCTGAAACACATCTATACCTGGATACCTCAATACAGCAGGCTGAAAGCAGTTTCACTGCTATTTTTCAGTATTCTGTGTTTATATACCACATCTTTCTTTTTTTAAAATTACTTTTAAAAATTCCAAATTCTTTGAGTTTATTAGATGCTATTATTGCAGTTTAAAAAAATGCAGAAAGTAGTTTCCAGTGCTTAGTCCCCATGTGATAAAAGTACCCATGTACATTTTTTTTAAAAAAGCATTAACTCTCCAGCTCCAGGTGACCAAGTTTGAAGAATTTTGTTTCAGATGACTCAGTGAATCTGAGACTTCAGGCACACAAGTCCCAGCTTCCAATACATTAATATTTATGGTATATTTCAACTTTAGCTGTATTAAACCACTTACAGGCAGGCCTGAACGTTACCAATGATGTTTGCTTATATTCAGAAATTAGCTTGAGGTAATAAATCTATCATAAGGCATGTTGGTAGAAGAAAGCTCCTTTATGATACTACTAAAAAAATTTTATAAGCAAAAGATTCTCCCATATGTCATGACAGGGAGGTTTTTATATTTGCTTCCTTCTATCATATTGCACACCCTCCAGAGCTGATTTCTGGACTAGATTAATAGCGACATCTTCCTTTGTGGAAAATGTGGCATATCAAAGACATTATATAGACGATTGAGGCCTGAAGATGGGTATCTTATGAAAGAAATATCTCTTTCATAAGAGATTAATTGCAATTGAGTTTCTTGTTTTTGTTTTTTAAAAACAACAGATTATTACATAAAGCAATGCTACAGCTAAATAAAGAAAAGCTTTCAAGAGACAGACTTGAAATCATGTTTTGTAATTGCAGACTGAATGAAAGAGAAAAGATAACTAGATTTGAGAATACCCCTGGACCTCATTCCTGTCTGACAATAAATCCTGTGCACTAGCCAGGGCACAGCTCTTCCCAACATGTCCTAAGAGGTGATGCAATCCAGAATCTAAAGGATAGTCCTAGAGTTTCATGCATAGCCACTGGAATCACACTTCTTAGTATTCAACTATTTAGGGCTTTTATTTTTTTTTTTTAATAGTTATCTTTAATTCAGCTATTTTTAATATTCCTACCTGTAATCAAAAGAAAAGCTGTCCATTCCAGCAGAAACAGTCAGCAGCAGAGCTCCACAGATGGCCCTGAACTTCGAGTGGCATTTCTCAACCTACTTTTATTTTGCTGTGTATCACAATCAGTGGTACAGATGTCAATAGGTGTAATTACTGGCAATTTCTGTCTCTGTTCCAGGACATATGTCTAAGTGGCTAGTTGCCAAGAGCACAGCTGAGGATCCTCTTTTGCCACTCATGCTATGGGGCAATCAGCATGTGGTTGTAAGAGGGTGAAGCGTCAACAGCATATGACAAGAACATTGATGGTCCTAACAAGGATTAGGACTGCCAATGCAATACCATACCCTGGCAGCCTCCCAGATCATCTCTCGGAATCTGAGGTTGGGTTTTTCCTACAGGAGAGGACAGATGTTGTCTTGGATAAAGTGATTTACCCCCAGTCACCAACAAGATCTATGTGGAAAGGAGATAACTGCATTCAATAGTATGAAAATGAGCATCCCACAACTTCTAGTTGTAAGTGCATGGAAATTGTCAGTTCAGGTTGGGGAGTCTATTTACAGAAAGGCAGCAGGATACAGAACAGCTGACAGGGACAGTCTCTTTACTTTTTTGTCTCTTTGCTGGTTAGCTGCAATATATTCCCATTAAGGTAAGACAATCTTTTCAAAGTGATGCAAGTATTACAGAAGACTTCAAACATTAGAAAAATACATAGACGAGGCACCATGATTAGTGGCAGCAAAGAAACAATGATTTTGATTTATCTACTAGTTTTTAAGATGTAATAGAAACATGCCAAATTCAATGAGATTTTTCTGCCCGGATAATGGACACAAACCTGCAATCCTGATTTAAGCCTGGACTTGATTTTGGATGACAAGTCCAACCAGTGGTAGTAGGCAGACAGGAATGGTGCTGCAAATTGTTTCACCGGATCTCATTTGAAGTGAAAGTGAACTTACAGCTAAGAGTACGTGCATGTGAATAGCCATTCACCAGGGCAAAAACCACTGTGAGACATGGGATGAAATTTTTTGAATTAATTAATGATAAATCAACTTCTGGTCACATCAACAGCAATATGAGTTTTACCAATTGCTTCTATGGGAACCACTAGGTTAATACAGAGCATTTTGAATAAGTCTTTTGCTGCTGGATAAAGGATCATTTATCTCAAGAAGAACTGAAATCAGTTTGAAGAAAAGATTTTCAAAGGACTATATATCTGGAATTCAGAAAGCGATCCTCTACTTCTATGCAAAAGAATTTAAAAGAAAATGTAAAAAAAAAAATTTATGAAGCTTTCTTTATTTTGTGCTTTCAATTTTATCTGTCTTTCCAGTGAATGAATCCTTACACTACCTTTTTTTTTGCCATACTGTTTGGAAGATTTTCATTATGACATACCATGGTTTGACAAATGTAAGAAAAAAAAAAAAAAAACAACCAAAACTTTATTCCATACTGGAAATGAAACAAACTGAAGATTTATTTGCACTCCAATGACTTTTTGCATTTTTACTGCCTATTCCTAATCCAAGAGAGGTAAAAATTATTTTCCAGACATAAGAGAATGACAAGGCGGGGGAAAGAGTGAGAGTAAAATTCCAAATTAGTCTTCTAAATGAGTCCTCTTAGTGTTCATATTTTGTTCCTGTATAAGTAATTAAGGTTTCAGCTGCATTTAAGTTCCTCCCCCACCCTGGCCCCAGGTATGCCATTATAAATTCTGTACCTAATTAATAAGTGCTTTAAAAAGCTGAATTAATTAATATCAGAACCTTGCAATGAAGAAGCAGAGAAAGGATCATGTACCAACACATCATATAAATCAGCTCTAGATGTTCCCAAATACAGGATTCATAGCTGTGGAAAATAGTAACTTTGCTGAAATTCTTTTTTTAACTTAAGTGTGAACCCCAGTGATTGACTGCAGGTGCGTTACACATTCTTATTTACTGGTGTGATCCCATAACAATATGTCAAAACAAAATCAGAGAATTATTGCAATGATTAATTGAGCATGCTGCAGTGGCAGGTAGATCTGTTGCTATATAACCAGACACAGTATGGTCTCAAAGCTCTCACCAGCCTACATATATCTACTTCAAGACAGCTTAAAAAAAAAAAAAAGACACCAAGGAAAATAAAGACAGAGAAGGTAAAGTATTAGAATATTCAGCAGAAGATGTTGGTAACTCATTTACATGGAAGCAGAGAGGGAACAGGGAGAGCACAGGGTGTGGGGGAGATGCATACACAGCCATAATGAGTATGGAGAGATAAAAGCATGGGCCAGGGTTGGGGTAGGAAGAGCGCTAGACTATAAAACACCTCATGTACATTGGGGGGGGGGGGGGGGGGGGGGGAGAGGG
>NW_015090920.1:16148981-16163807 GCF_001431845.1 Calidris pugnax
GGGGGGGGGCGGAATAGAAGTCTTTATTTGGTGTCTGGCTGTCAGTAAAATCATAAAAACTCAGAGAGCTATATGATCTGCAATAAGATGGTCCGTCTTTTTTTTATGGCTTTGCTGACAGGTATAGCAGATTCGAATCTTTCCTTACAAGAAACTGGGAAGAGTTTTACAACCATGGGCTCCTTTCTTCCCTGGCTGGTGATCTACCTAAATGTATATCCCTTATGCAGTCATTTAGAAATCTGTCAAAAATTATGAAGTAAGAGGTGTCCAGATGCCAGTCTTCTACACATTAGAAGGCTGAAGTTGCTTTTTCACCCCCTCTTTCAAGAACAGAGCAATCAGTCATATTCTGAACTAAACTAATCAAGTATCTGACTTCAATCTGTCCTTGAGGATTTCATGCTTATTATGATGCTGATAAGAGAATTATTCTTCACTTCCAAGGAGGACTGGACTGCATGGTGTGCAGTCAATAACAAGAACCATTGTACTTTTTTGTTGCATCAGGACGTAGCTTTTAATTAGAGTTTCTACATTAAGTGGGACAAGGCAAATGAGTGCATTAAGAAAAGATGACTGAAGGAAATCTGATACTGTAACAAGGAATGATGGCATTTTCTAATGAAACTTCTTGCCCACTGCTAAATGCACGTCTCACTAAAATACATAGCTAAAAACCTTCTAAGTGTTTTGGAAACTAGGGTTTTAGATTTGAGTCTGTTTCTCAGGCTGTATCCCACAGCTACACAGTGTCAGCAGAACAGAGGCAAACTGTGAAACAGCAAAATATGTGTTTGTCAATAGACACATTCCCATATATGCAGGCAAAACAAAGTGAGAAAAAGACTAATAAGGGCAGTTTAGCCTAATTATTTTGGAATCATAAGTGGAATCAATATATTAAAAAGGTTGTGCAATGTTTGTAAGTACAAAAAATAATTGGGGAACATTCCTGAATAATGTTGATAGGATATTCTCTATTGAGTCTTAATTTATGACAAGTGGAACAAAACAAACTTCTTGCAATTGAGTAAAAGGAGAAAGAGCATCATAGTGATAGCATCACATGCAGTTCTTTGGAAGCACCTGATCTCCAAAAGGTGCTTGTTTTGTATAAAATAAACTGTTAGCAAGAGGAACTACTGGGAATGTTGTTATAAGCTACATTCAGCATTTGGGTCAGGGTCTCCAATTAGGTTACGTATGTTTGATGAAACACTTGCAGCTGGAAGAAAGATGGAGAAAGGCATTCCCATAGCCTGGATAAAAGACTGAACCATTTTGTCCCTTTCTTGTATGAACATCCTTTTTCTGTCTTACACATCAAAGCAATTATTTGCCCTGTTCACAGATTCAGGAAAAGCTTCAGGATAGTATTCTTCCAGTGAGGAGAACGTGTGTCAAAAATACCCTCAATCTAATCCCACATGAGCTAATTTACAATCTATTAAAACTTTTATAATAGGCCCCGTTACCACAGTACTTCAACAATATTTGGATTAAACTAAAACTATAAATTAAAAGAATACTACTCAATTCCCCTCTAGGTAATAACATAGCTGAGATTTTTTTTTTTTTTTGATGAAGCTGTCTCAAATGTTTTAATATTGTTAAACCAATAAGAATAGTTTAACAGTGATAACCATATTACAAGTTGGATACATAGAGCATGAGATTTTAAAAATATTTAGCAAGGCGTTCATTACATTTTGGTGTTAATCACTCTACAAGTGGCAGAAATAGAGTGTAGTTTAACCAATGAAGTAACAGGTCGCATTTAATTCATTACATTAAGTTCTCACTTAAGGTAATCTGTCAGAAATCTGAGACAGGGAGAAAATAGATTTTTTTTCCATAATTTTCATAAAATGCATTCTACACTACTACTTTGCATGTACGAGAGACATGTACTTTATTATGCCTGATGCATACAGATATAAAACATTTATAACTAACAGAAATAACAATTGCTGATCTAAATTGTGATGTAGTGAGTGAAAACAGCTGAGAAAGGTGCCAGGGAAAGGGAGAGAAAGAGCATGGCAGAACAATTCCATCCTAATGTTACACAGATCAACTTTGTTAAACTATGCTAAAGTTGTATAGGACTGTTTAGGTGACCATCATCACAGATTATTTTTTCAAGAGAGTCAAAAAAGGTGATTTTGAAAAAGGAAAATTAGAAAAAGTCTGTTTAGCAACAGTTAATCTGTGCAAATGTTTCAGGAGCAACATCACTGAAGAAAGATGGAAAGATACATGCGGGACAAATAGGCAGGATGAATTGAAAAAATAGCTGGTATTTGAAGTAAGAGGGAACAGTCACTACATGTGAAATTTGGGTTTGGATGCTGAAAATCTCCAAATATTATTATGTGGAAACATTAAATATAATACTTGGCTGATGCAGAAACTGGCACAACCGGGTTCACTATGACACCGCACAGTACTTGAAAGCTAAGACCCCCACCAAAGTGACTAACTTAAAAATACACAAAAGAAGCGACCCAAAAAGCTAGAGATAAGTGCAGTTCCCCTGTCAACCAGAACACAACCCTACAAAGTGTAAAACTACTGCTGAGCGCAGTCTGGGCTCCATGAGCTGGCAATTCCATTGGCAAGGCTACTTCTGACTACAGCAGAGGATTCTTCAGGTATAAATACAATTAGCAATCACACAAGACTAGGCACAAGCCACTTCATGATCAACATTAGATCTGTAGTGCTACGACTAGCACATGTCAAATGTTAACTACTAACTAGCACAACACATCAAGGCTATATCCTTTACACAATGTATGTTTGTTATCTGAGAAGTCAAATATCCCAAATATGATTTTAATTACCAGGTAAAATATAAGCAATATTCCTACCTTACAAGGTGTCTCATAAATGAAGTATTATCCTGTTACATATGGCTAACTTAGGAGCAAAGCTTTCACTGCAGGAAACATCAAGTGCTTTATTCAGACACCTTAAAAACCAAATTATGCCCCTTCTGTAAGCTTATGACATAAAAGGTTGGTTGACTGCCATGCAAATCATGCTGTTTATAATGTGTAACCATCTCTGACTGTTCAGGGTCAATAACACAAGAACATGGAAATAGGCCTAGTCAATCTAATTTTTTTACAAATTGAAATGGCAGACCATTTGCACTTGTTCTTCACCCTCCTGTACCTATCTTGACTGCTGTGATGCTAAGAAGAGTACATTGCAGTAAAAACAAATGAGTCAATCATCTACAGATGGCAGTCAATTAATATATCTGGAAGATATGCTCACCAGTTGAGGATGTGTGCTTTCACACCATAACTAGAGAAGGCTATACAGGTTGTTAATTACCTTCCTTACTGTAATAACAGCGATAAGTGACAAGAACAACCTGTTAACAGCATTCATTAAAAGCTTGGTAAATTTGTTTTGAAGTGTATATAGTATTAACAAAGATCAATATGTAATTATTCAAATCTAAAACAGACTATATCAGTCTTGTGCCATTTGATCACAGCACTTTCCCTCTGCAAAGATTTCAGAGGTGTAATAGAAGCCAGTTGCCCAACCACAGAATTTCTGTTCTGTTATTCTAATGTTATGTCATAAGAAGTTGTTGTTGCAATGCTAGTTCACCTAGCATTGCAATTATAACTATGTAAGAAAATAAGCAATGCACTGGAATGAAATCAGTCACTAGAGGATTGCTTTATATTTTATATTAGTATGAAAGAATATAGATAAAAAAACCCACGCTAAACAAAACTCAGAGAAAGAAATTATAAAGGCCATTACACAGTGATGTAGACTGTGGATCTGACTTAAAATTGGTAGGAGACTTATTCAATTATCAAACTGCTCAAAGTGAAGCTAAGAATAGCTGTAGAAAGATAATTACATTCTCATGGTTTAGTGCTGCCATTTGATTATTTGAAATGTCCTTTAGACTTTCAAAACTGATGCAATATAAGAACAAAAACACTTATCTCATGTTGAAGTCAAAAGCGCTTTTCAAATATTACATGCTGTATAGTTTAGAATTTATGTAACAGTTAAAGATCTTACTGAGCTGGAAAATAAAGAGACTTTTCTCTTCCAATTTGTTCTTCAGTTATTTTCCAGTCGAGTAATATAATCCTACTTTAAAACTTACAGTCAGTAAAACGCAGTTGATTGTTCACAAGTTTCCAGCAGTACAAATTGATACTAATATTTATTAAATTATGTGGACTGCTGAAAGAAAATTGGCTTGAAATTTTTTAAAATGTAAATTATAAAAATAGATATTATTATAGTATTTTCTTATAACTGCTTTTTATGTCACAACCATATTGTTATATATTTACATGTGTTTGTGTAGTAGAAAAAATAGTACGGGTTAAGTGGGGGAATAAATAGCATACACAAAAGAAAGTCCACGTTTTAGAACAAATATGACCATAAAGAAAAAGAAAATCAGTTACTTCATTTTCCTTTACTTAAGTGTAAATCAACATAAAAATTATACTGTCTCTCTCTCATATGCAGATAGCATCATATGATAAAATTATTAATATATTGTAAATAGTTTTAAACTTTATTTGTCCTTTGCTTAAAAATAAACTATTAGTTGATAAACTAACATAGAAAAATGTAACGGCTCCAAGCAGCATCAGATCTGGCTTTATTGAAATATTTTGTTTCAAAAGCAGAACATTGCAGAGATGAATCAGTTTTGACAAAGCTTCAAACATGAAGATATCTAAGGTCCAAGGTGAACACTGCCTGGTTACTCCTGACTAGGGAGACTCAAATTGAAAACTTGACCTTTCAGACAATAGTAATAGATGTTTCACAAAAAATATATAAATGTTTTAGTTTCATTCTCACACAGAATCCTTGTGTATGGTGATTGATGTTCTCTAAACATCAGTGAGTAATTTTAACAAGGACCTTTTCATATTTGTTTGTTGGTTTTAACTTTCTAAACAACTATCAAATGGTAGAACTAAATTGTTTGTTTTCTTAAATGAAAACCTGCTGTGAAGTTATTCTATACAGTTCTGTTATCAAAATAATTTTAAATGCTGTCTTCTCTCATCAGTTCTCCAGGTAATTTCAAAAGTTGCAGAAAAGCAAGTAAAATTTAAACTTTTAGCTACTGTTCTCATACAAGGATCAAACCCTTGGATTCCTGCATCTAATCACATCAGCTTCCTAACGAAGGTTGTTAGAACATGCAAGTTCATGAGACACATAGCACCCTGGCACTAGAAAAATACCTTTTAAAGCCTTCTAGGCCTTTCACTACCTACTTAATTCTTCAGCCATTTCAAGCCTACACTTACATGTTAAGTTGGTCAGCAATACATTTTTTTATGTCAACCCTTCAACCTATTCACAACCCTATGAGACAGATGTGACCTCTGAGATGCTGCTGTTCTCTACACTGAGGGAGCAGTTGGCAGATATTCTTCATGGGATTTCCATTACTGCAACATAACACAGCAAAGCCCACCTGCCTGCAATCAAAGCACAGCACAAGTCTGACCGTGAAGACTGCCAGCCCGCTGTTGGAAGCAAGCCCAGGGAGTCAGTCAGTCTTTCATGTCAGAAAAATAAAAATGTGTTTCCAATATCAGTGAGAAGTTTCTGAAACAGTAAGGGCCTGTTAAGTAACCTAGATCTGAGCTGAGTTGTGAAGCTTCCACAAAACAGCTGCTCAAGAAAGATGAACTGGAACATGCATTTATCTTTGAAGTCAACAAAGTCCTGACCAGCTTTTAAAGGAGCTTCCAGGCAGAATAAACCATTAAAAAAAATACACGTTTTAAACACTAAAAGTGAGGCATATATCATACATCATCCTAAGCAAGCTAGACTTTATAGTGCAACTTCATTCTCCAGTGAAGACTGGAAACCATCAGCTGAAAGGAAAATGCAAGTTCCTAAGCACAATCTCAGTAGACGTGGATTCAGACGAAATAATTCTGCAAGTATTTATGGAGACGAAGAACATAGTAGAATCAAACCAAATGTTTAGACAGAATGGATAGAAGAGTTTGCAATTACTGTTTTGTTGTATATTTTTTTCTCATGTGCTTTCACGGACTTTTTTTTTTGGTCAATCAAATTTCAGGAGGCTTTTGTTACCCTACTTGACTCAGTTTTTATTTGTTAGATACATTCTTGCAGTTGTATAAGGCAAGTTAGAGTTGTGAAAAAAAGATGTTTTATTGTAAATGCAGTATTTCTGAACCTAAGGCGCAGATCTCCTCCTACCCATGATTCAAACATATGTAGAAACATTTATATAAGTACATTACATATGCATAAATGCATACACATACAAAGATATACTTTTAATACATTATTAAAAGTACACACATGCATGTATCTTCTGAGGAGAAAATCTCACTTGATCCATAGCTAAAATAATTTATTATCAAAACATTTGAGAAGAGACTGTGGAACATGAACGGTATTAGCAAACAGTTATTGAATAATTGCCACAATTAAAGTGATACTATTTCATAAAGCACTGGTCACTTGGAAAGTGAACTTTTAGTGATCTGCACATAAGCTGCCAGATGCTGAATTCATTTGAAACAAGTACAAACCATTTTAGACCAGAGTGAAAGACTAAGGTGATATGTCACACATTGGTCAGGAACCTACCTACAGCTCTGCTGCTATTGCTTAAGTGTCATTCTGTGAATAAGCTGAGACTCAATAACAAGCATGTTTTCCACCTATATGAAACAATTAAATATGATACTATTAGCAGCATTAATTAAGGTAGATAAAGTAATAGTCTAATTGAATGCTTGAGGAGGCTAATGGTTTTGCTTTCACTTCATAATGGATTGCACTCTGTATTCATGTGCTATAATGCCAGACACGGGATCAATAGTTTCTTCTGCTTAGAAAGCCTCCTTGCCTGGAGCATAATAGATATCTAATTTAAGACTCATTGCTCAGACTTTCTTCTCTTAATCAAGGAATAATATATCATGGGGAAAAAAAAAAAAAAGTACTTTTTTTAGAGGCATAATTTCCCCATCATTGCATTTTAAGAAAGTTTTAAGTAACTTCCTCAGCTTTAATTCCATGGAAGCAAAAGCTCTATTCATCTTAGGACACATTCTGATTCTAACTTAAAGGAGAATATCCTGATCATCTCAGCTGCAGAAATGTGTCCATGTTTGGAGCCTTGTGCTCTCAGAGGGGCTCTTCAGGGACTGTGGAATGCAATACACTAACAGAGTTTGCATATTTACAGTTAAGTAAACTGTAAGAAAAAAAAATAATTTTGAATATCTCATTGTTTTTCTTGTTCAAGTCAAGCTCACAGCAGTAGAAAAAGTAATACTTATTTTGCATTATTGGTAACTAACATGGTGATGCATATTGGAGATAGGGACATCACAGCATCAAACACAGAAACATACCAGGCTTCCCAAAATTTCCCATAAACTTAAAACAGGTAATTCCATAGAACAATAAGAGAAGTCTAACCTCAGAGATCATCCCAGTCTTTCAGAATTATTTTTTTTTAGGAAGACTAAGGTGAACAAATTTTGTAACAATGCAAGTTCTTTTCATGTCTTTAACTTTCTCCTTTCAGATCACAAACAGTATTATTTATACTAAACCACCAACCAGTCCTCTTAAAAATATACCTTATACTCAATTAGCAGAAGCTGTATTGTTGGCAGTGTTTGTGGTTCTTAAAAAAAACAAACAACAATGACAAACAAAACAAAACACAAAAATCCCATAAAAACCAGCTTTGTGATCAAAGGGCTAGGTAATCAGAAATACATTAAGACTACTCAATGAACCTTTTTGGGGGCAATGACATAAATCCACATTTTCAAGTTACAGTGATATTACTTCTGACAGATATCAACAATAAGGTACATAACAGAATTCATCTCTACGGTTGACAGAAGCCAAGACAAGGATACTACAAGGACAGAAGAGAGGGAAAATGCCATAGATTATATCACTTTGCCAGAGTTATCTTGGGCATCACAATGCACATCTATGGACAAAAAAAGTACTCACCTCAAATCAAGTCATGATGAAAGTAATGGGAAATACAGTCACCAGAGAAAAACAAACTCCATGATAAGCTTAGTATCTGTTAGAGAGTAGTAGGAGCTGCAGAATAACATTCAAAGCTTAAAACCACATACAAAGGAACTGCCAAATTTTTTAAAACATACAGACTGATCTCAGATATTATGTTAATGACAGAATTTCATAGAAGGTCAGGCTGAGCAGAGGGTAGCCACAACAACATTTCAACACTGAAATCAATGCAAAGGAGAGCTCTCAGACCCAAAATGCATCAGGATACGGAATGCACCACAAAAAAATTTAACTACTTCAATATCATTCAGAGCTCACATTTTCAAGAAGCACAGTAAATATTTTCTACTGATTCATAGAATTATTTGGGTTGAAAGAGACCTTAAAGACCATCTAGTTCCAATCACCCTGGCATGGGCAGAGGGGACACCTCCCACCAGACCAGGTTGCTCAGAGCCCCATTCAACCTGGCCTTGAACACCTTCAGGGATGGGGCATCCATAGCCTCTCTGGGCAACCTGTTCCAGTGTCTCACCACCCTCACAGTAAAGAATTCCTTGCTAATCTAAATCAACTCTCTTTCAGTTTAAAACCATTCCCCCTTGTCCTATCACTCCATTCCCTGGTAAAGAGTCCCTCCCCCTTCCTCCTGTAGGCCCCGTTTAGGTATTGGAAAGCTGTTAGAAGGTCTCCCTGGAGCCTTCTCTTCTCCAGGCTGAACAACCCCAACTCTCTCAGCCTGTCTTCATAGAAGAGGTGCTCCAGCCCTCTGATCATCTTTGCAGCTCTCCTCTGAAACCGTTCCAATTTGTTCATCCATGGCAGGCCTCCTGGCTTTTTTGCCTGACTACTACTTTCTCAGGATACACTGTTACTGAGCTTGGAGGAGGCAATCCTTGAATACTAACCAGCTTCCTTGGGTCCCTCACCCCTCTAGTGCTTTTTGCCCATGTTACTCTGCCAAGCAGGTCCCTCAAGAGACCAAAGTCTGCTTTCCTGAAGTCCAGCGTAGATTACTGGACCAGGTTGTCAAGAAAGAATCAGCATCAGTAACAAAGAAAACCCCTCCAGGGTATGGTAGGAATAGGACTTTTTAAAAAGTCAATAAGAAATACTGGTCTTAGCTACAATGTAAATGAAAAGATGCTTTTAGTAACAGAGAGAGTTAATCAAGCAGTTTAAATGGTTGGTGGCGAGGTCTCAAAATACTAAGCAAATGATGGAAAAATACGATTTGTATTTATAACTGAAATTAGAGAGTAGCACTAGTGAAGAACAAAACTTTTTTAAATTGCTGATCCTGCATTTAACAGAAAAAACAGAGCAAACATGCTCAACCATAGTGAAGGTATGAAAAGAAATTTGTTAAGAGCTGAGAGAAAAAAGTGCCAAAAACAAATGCAATGTACTTTAAGATACTTTCCATTCCTCATAGTGACAATATCATGGGTCTGCAAGTTAGTTACTACAAATATCTGAGCTACCTAGAGGGTACCGTTCACACTCCAGTGAGGTACGAACATATGGAGGAGCAGAAGAGAACTCCTCCTGTTTCCAGGTAGAAGGCTTGAAGGCATACTAAGGAGGGCCCTCAGACAA
Organism: Calidris pugnax; assembly: GCF_001431845.1. NCBI lineage: Eukaryota > Metazoa > Chordata > Aves > Charadriiformes > Scolopacidae > Calidris > Calidris pugnax. The sequence goes on from NW_015090920.1 coordinate 16,158,654, forward strand.
GTCTCGTACAGTCACAGCTGGATAAAGCAGATGAGTCCCGGAGCATCCATCTCTCAGATCGGAGAGAGATGTAGTAACTCCCAACATCCAACAATCACACGAGGGAGTCCGAGCTGTTTCATGGACTAAACACTGTCAGCAAGCTCAGGTAGTGGTTATAAATATTCTAAATTGTGTTATATAATGTCATTTATTCACTATTATTATGGCAAAGTTTGACTGGAAAACTGTACATTTGAGACTAACATTATACAATTCAGAGACAGTTGGAACAAACAGCAAATGAAGCAGATCTTTCAAGTACCTTATCCCGGAGCAATTCCTAAAGACTCTTCAACCGTACATCTTTTCCAGGTATGCAATGAAATATACATTTGCAATATATATTATTAAGCAGCCCCTTCAAATGACTCTCTTTTCTCCTCTGTGCTAAGGAGTCTGCATTTTTGCATTATCCAACCTTCTCCCGAGGAATTCCTATGACTCAGTCTGAAAAGTCTCCACCTCCCTGTTATCTTAAACCAAGAGATTTAACTAGCAACTCCAATTATACGGAATGCAAATAAATAACTTCTACCAAAGTAAGAAGTAAACTAATACAGAAACTTAACTGTGAAGACTTTTCCATATACAAAAATTCTGGTTTTATTTCAGAATCTAGAGGTTCTGTTTCTGAGGCTAAGGATGGCTAAAAAAAGTTTTTAAGTGTCAACGCAGAGCAGGCTGGCAACGCTTTTTAAGATATAATTGTGCATTTATATACATTTGTAATATAAACATGTTGTAAACCCAGGAAAAATACATACTGCTTGTACTGTTGCTTTTCTGGAGTATATAAATATATAAATACATATTGCTTAATAACTCTAAAATTGACTTCTATTGAAATATGTCATCCACTCCAGTCAGTAACAGAGTATAAATTGCAACACCGCTTCAAGAAATGTCCTGGTTAGTTGCTGTATTTGTTTAGCTCTCTCCTCACTTAAGTATTTTTTTTTTAATTCCAAATTAATCAAAGCGAACCTTTGGGGCTTCTTTCACAACCAAATATTTGCACAGATTTAGAACTCCTCTGTGAGATTTGGATTCCCTAAGCTCTATACTTAGAGCTTAGTATTTAGGCAGACACATTACTTATGGATGATCCAAGAACTCATTTAAAAGTGCTCTCTTACACTGGAAAACAAGGTGCCTCTTAGTGGGAGGGAAGTGCAGATGTTCACACAGGAGGACGAAGTCAGATGAAAAAACCCCAGCCTGGTGAGCTCAGTTATTATATTTCTGTTTGTACATTCTGAGAATGGACACTTACCACACTACATTCAATTTTAAAGAATATTAATGCTTTTGTGTCGTTGCAGGGAACTCTCCAGAATGAGGGAAAAGAGGTACAAGAAGAAATATTTTACTACCATTTAGCTCTTACCATAGATGCCCAAGTTCAAAAATTAGACCTTCAAAGCTAGCCTCTCCCCAGCTACTTTCTGAAATTCAACATGTAAGATGTTTTCCAGTGAATTCCCAAGGCTTAACAAGACCTACTCTAATTTCTGCAGTCATGCTCTAAACACAGGATTATTTTCATTTCTTAGTCCTTCTCTACCTATCCATGGCCTCCAGACACATCATATTAAGCCACTGTAAATCAAAGGTGATATTTTTTTTCCCCTTTGCCATCAGTCCCCGCTGTTCTCTGTACTTAGTACAAGACTGTGCAGGCAAAACCATCCATCCATAATAGAAAAGTGTACATTTATATTTCTCCTCTTTGAGGAAATTTCGGATGGACGTGTTACTGAATGAGATATTAGATTTAGATTTTTAAAACGCTTGTGTTCAAGAAGCTTTGCACTTCCCCAAATCAGAAACGCCATATTCCACAAGTCTGCCTGCACTGTGGAGGCTGGAACTCTGACCTCATGCTGCTGTCGCAAGAGAGCAATAAATATCCAAGCAGCTATGAAATTATCTGCAAAAAGAGAACCCTTGGCAACTTTCTGGGAACACCACCACAACCAGTAAGAATATTTCTTCTGAAGCACTTCAGAACTAGATCTGTAACATGAGGCTCATGGAGAAAGAACACAGAAAATCCAGGTTTAAGCCCTTGTTCTACTCTTGTCCTGCAGTGTATAAATATTTATTTTTACTAATTTGGCTTTTGATGTTTTTAGTTAAGATTATTTGATTAATAAGGTTTGCTGATTGGGGTTTTTTCTCCCCAGTATAGAATGTTAAACCTGAAGTTTAACAGGCAAATAATTTCCTAGCACTGTAGAGCATAGTTGTTTTGAAGAACCTGTATTTCAGTCTTTTGGAGCAATTTATTTCTACTGGTTCAATACAGGGGACTGAAATGTTGGTGAGCCTTTTTAATCCCCTCTAGCACAACTTTGTAGGAAAATGCTCTGTTCTTCCACAGCACTGTGCTGTGGTAACCCAGCACACCCTATATAATTATTTTAGGTCTTTCAAAAACAGTACTTCCTTTTCATTTCTTTCAGTGTAAACCTCTGAAAAGATTTTATATAATTGTGCCTACTTTCTGAAGGTTCTACTTTCTGACAATTCCTGCAAGCTGTTCTTACATCTTTTTGATTTTGATCCAAAGGGAAATCAAGTAATACAGTTACACACCATTTTCTTCAAGGTCAAAACGATACAGATGCATTGCATGTCACCTTTCTGCTACCATTCTCACTCTTCTGTTGTGAAAGACAAGGGATTCTTTTCCAACTTCTTAAACTGTATTGTTTATTCATTCTTGCTATTTTCATTACTGGCATATAAATTTGAAACATAAAAACCAGATTTTTTCTTATTCAAAGCTTCTGGTCAGAAGACCATCCTCTTCTTATTTCTAGGCTGACTTCTCTGTGTAAGTAGCAGTTTCCTCAAAACCAGTGATTTCTTCTTTAATCTTCAAGTGGGAAAAAAATAAGAAAAGGTGGCATTCCACTATGGTATACTTGCACATGTTATTTTGCTTTTAAATTATTAGAGAAAATACTAGGGTTTTATGAGTATAAACTGCAGCTCAAGTAACCCATACTTCCGTGAAAGCTCTTGGAAATTAAAGCCCTCAACTATGTACTCTGAAAGATGGAGGTACATCCCCAGCTATTTCAGACAAAAGAGAGGAAAAAGGAGAACTAGCTAAAAGAATCAGATAATATTAGAAAGATATAGAGGATCAGTGCAAACCAGGTATGGGGGAAGAAGCTATGGAAGATCAGACAGAGGAGCTATTAGACAGTGAGGTCTCTTGAACTAACCTTTCATATATTTGCTTTATAAACACCACTCATTACAGCTGAAGTGCGGTTCCTTGTCCATAGGTAACATACACTATATACAATATAGTGTATATCATATACAAAATTAGGTCACAAAATATGTAGAACAGGTCTGTACTGGTGGTGTCTTCTGGTCCATCTGTCCAGCCTAACCAAGTAGCTCTTGTCTGCTCCTGGTAGACACCAGAAAGCCTTAGTGATAGCTTACAACAGATGTTTAGGGCAACCCTATCTTTTCTGAGGGGTGATTTTTTTTTCTCTCTATTTGAGCCTAAAAGTCAGTGCAGCTTGATAATTTCAAATTTCTCAAGGATATAAAAAGTTTGCTATAACCATGCTGTGAGAACACTAAGGAGCTGGGTGTGAGATTTAGCTAGGTTGAAGCTTTGAAGGGAGCATATCTGTGACAAAGAGATTTCAGAAGCTGGACACTGGAAAGGAGTCCCCTGCTGTGCCCTGCACTGCAAGCATCATCAAATTTCATGGCAGATTTCTTCAGGACTACGTCATTCCTTAGAACTCCACCTTAAAATTTATTCTTTGTTGTGATGTTGCACACCAAATCCCCAAAATAGTTAAGTGGCATGCAGAGTTCATTTCCCGCCCTGCTAATCAACAGTATTTTAGTCTTTGTGCCTCCTTGCCTGGTACTCTGTAGCATCTCTGGTGTACAAACAATTTTTTGTTCTCAGTATAGAACACCAGATGCCAACAGGAAAGGTACAGATTTTTCCTTGAAAATAGATTTTGATGTTTATGAGAAGTTCACTAATTTTTCATTACCTCTGTTACAAAATGACTGCAGTAAGCAATGTGAAGGCATACTCATCTGAAAAGAATGATCTGAAAGTGAAGGTTCCATTGTAAAGGTAAGAAAGAGAAACTAGAGTTTGTGACCATATGAATCTTACAGCTTAGAGCACTAAATGATGTTTCTGTTGGAAAAGGGTTTGCACTTGAATACCTTGACCAGCCACTAAAAGACCCACTAGGATTTGACACAAAGTGTAAGTAACTCTCTACCAAATGAAGTCAGTAAGAAGTGCTTTAAGACTCATTAACATGACTGAGACTTACACCTAGTACAAGAAAGACCCAGCACGGGAAGGCACAGCCTGAGTTCAGCCAAGCCAGCACTAGGAACAGCACACGATCCTTGTGTGAACCAGACCTAGGTCTGACCTACTGGAGAAGAAAGCACAGAAGGCTTGCGGGTGTAAAGAGAATATTCACAGCAAAACAAGACACCCTGTGAAATCCAGGGAGTTGCTGCTGCTACTTCAGCTAGAAAAAAAGCAAAACAAAATATTGTGCATCTTTGCCCCTATGACACCAAGACTGTGAAGAGTGACTGTCACCATGACAGTCACAGCTCTGCAAAGCCCTCTCCCAAGCAAGTCAGACACTGAGAACAGCAAAGTGATATCATCTCAAAATTCCCAAGAGATCTGACAAAAGAATGAGGAGTGATGAAAACACAGAGGGCACTGATTTAGAGCCCCACCATGATCAAAACTAAACTAATTGTCTTATTGCTGCCTGACAACAGTGACGTTAAAGTCTCAGGGGGATGTGCAGACCTAGCTGCTATGTACTAATAGCCTAATCACTTACCGCCCACACATCACACCAGATACCTCAGAAATTACTAGAGCGTTGTTATTCTGTATGCTGCTTATACATTTTTAAAGTGTGGAGATGTTAATGTTTTGTTGTTATTTGGCCTTGGGAGGAAGATGCAGGAAACCACATCTTCAGGAATCTTTCCACTGAAAAGCAGCATTGCATCATATAGGAATTCATATCTTGCCATGCTGAGCATTTAAATCCAGGACACAAAGTCATTCTAGCTCGG